>NC_083576.1:35778259-35888259 GCF_027579695.1 Neoarius graeffei | reverse complement strand
ACACCCCCTAACACATGTGCCTCTCCCAAACCAAAAGAATACACACACACGGTTCCAAAGAAACATAATAAACATTCTCAAGAAAATACCATTACTCAACCAAAGTGTATTTCTCTGTGTTTGTCTAATGGTAACAACTTTGTGCTCTCCATGGAAATGTATAATATGTTAAGTCTCAATTATACCTCTATAATTAGTAATTTGTAAAAGGTTAGGGTTAATCTACACAAGTTTGATATTATTTTGATCATACAATCAAAAGGAACTCAAATATGTATTCAGTTTAAGCCAACACTGTACCATTCCAGAGTTCTTTAGAATTGATCTAAAAATCTTAACTCAGACTAAAATGTAAGTGACAGCTGATGGATGTAATTGCAGGAAAAGTTTATTCTAAAAAAAATAACAAGCAAGCATACAATTCCAAAACATTATGCAGAATGAAAACAGTGGCCAGGCAAAGGGTCATGCGAGATACAAACACACTAGATGAGGCAAAGACAAAGGGCAGAATCTAAGGCTACGTTTACATTAGACCGTATCTGTCTCGTTTTCTTCGCGGATGCACTGTCCGTTTACATTAAACCACCTGGAAAAGCCGGGAAACAGGAATCCGCCAGCGTCCACGTATTCAATCTAGATCGTATCTGGTCCGGTGCTGTGTAAACATTGAGAATACGCGAATACGCTGTGCTGAGCTCTAGCTGGCGTCCTCACTGGACAACGTCACTGTGACATCCACCTTCCTGATTCGCTGGCGTTGGTCATGTGACGCGACTGCTGAAAAACGGCGCGGACATCCGCCTTGTATCACCTTTCATTAAAGAGTATAAAAGTATGAAAATACTGCAAATACTGATGCAAATACTGCCCATTGTCTAGTTATGATTGTCTTTAGGCTTGCCATCCTTCCACTTGCAAGTAGTAAGTGATATGCGCTGGGATCACACACACAGCGGCTCAGTCCCGAATCACGGCTTGTTCACTTCACTCCCGCGCTGTGTGAGCTGCGCAGGGCCGGAGTGCGCACCCTCCAGAGGGCACTCGCTGTTCAGGGCGGAGTGATTTGGAGCGCAGGATGCCTGCGGAGCCGAGCGTATCCGTGTATTGGTGTTGCTGTGTGCACGGCTAACGGTTTTAGTGTAAACGCGAATCGTCTTAAGAACGTTAATCTGATGATCCGCTGATTCGACGTAATGTAAACGTAGCCTAAAATACAAAACGTGAGTCGAGAATCCGAATAACAATACAAACAAAAGGCTCACTAAGGTCAAACACAAAGTGTCCTTTTTAGCACGTGCAAATTGCTTATGACAGGTGCATGCAATTAGTCCTTGAGGTGCATGCTGTTCAGAGTGCAAATGCACTGAAGGTTCAAGGCACCAGGCGTGAAAACGAGTGGATGTGACAGACCCCAGCAAAGAGCTTAAACTGTCCTTGGACTTCCCCAGGAGATGAGAACCTGGTGATGAGCACAGTTCCATGGGCACTCTGCTCTGGCTCCGGAAGGATGTGGCACTGGAACGTGGGCTTTGGATGGGGGTGAGGACCCAGATGGAGGCTTTGGTTCAGGCTTGGACTTGGACTGAGTCGTAGATGCAGGTGGAGGCTTCGGCATGGGTTTCGATATGGACATAGGGTTGAGCATCATCATGGGTTCAGGCAAAAACTTTGACATGGTACAGCTTACAACAAGTTACGGTCACTGAACTGCTGGTTGTCCAGGTGGTGCTCTGAAAACAGTGTGGGATTTATAGATAATTGGACGAATTTTGAGGGCACTACTGGCCTGTTCGGGCGGGATGGTATCCATCCCACTCAGAAAGGTGCTGCTCTCATTTCTTGCAGCATAGCTCATAGCCTCAGAACAGGTCTAGCTAACTTCTGACAATCCAGAGCCAAGGCCAGGGAGCAGACGAACAGGCTAAACTGACTGTCTGCTAGCTGCATAGTCTCGTCACTCAGGGTCTACTACTTTGAGACTGTGTCTGTTCCCTGAGCTAAACAAAAAAGTAGAAATATTCAGAATTTGTTCCAGTAACCTAATCAATATAAAATTAGGTCATACTGACTGTACAGCTGCTGCCAGCACCTTTGATCTAAAGGTAGGGCTATTAAATATTAGCTCTCGTACATCTAAAGCACTAATTGTTAATGAACTTATTACTGACCAGGAGTTTAATGTACTGTGTTTAAAGGATATATGCAAAACCTTTATTTTTAAATTAATTTGAGTGGATAGTATCTCCATCCTTGACTCTTGTATGCTGCATAAATGGGAATTTTTAAAAAAAAAATCATATTTTTGAGAGTTAAAATCGACTGCAAAGAAGGTCATTCACTCAGACTGCTACCTATATGAATCATTTTAATCATAAAAATTACTATATTAGATTTATTGTTAATGCTTAAAAATATTCCTATGCCATTCTTGAGGTCTCAAGGCATTTATAAACAATAAGTGAGGCCATGGCTCTGCGTATATGCTTCAACAGAAACATGGATTCAGCCAAATGAATGTATAGCATTAAATGAAGCTAGTCCTCCTGGATACAGTTATATACACCAGCCTCGTCTAACTGGCAGAGAAGGAGACATCGCGGTTATTTATAATGATTATCTAGGTCTAACACAAAAACTTGGTTATAAATTTAATACATTTGAAGTTCTTCATAATAATATAATGTATGTAGCCTCTGAAAATAAGTCTACCTAGTTAATTCTGTTACTTATTATTTACAGGCCCCCGGGGCCATATTCTGAGTTTCTTTCTGAATTTGCAGATTTTCTCTCAGACTGGCTTATTTCCTTTGACAAAGCTTTAGTTATCAGAGATTTTAATATTTCACTTTGATAACCCAGAAAACCCTTTGAAAACAGCATTTGTGTCCATTTTAGATTCAGTAGGGGTTGATCAGAATGTCATAGGACCGACCCATAATGGTGGGCAGTCACACTCGATTTAATACTAACATTCAGGTTAAATATAGAAAATATAGTCACACTTCCACAGTCTGAAGTTCTCAGTTCATTATCTCATCTCATTCAAAATATGTCTGAGTAATAATATATGCACCTCACCACATTACTGTATTAACTCCTTACCCCTTAATGACGACCCCGTGTATATCCCTTAATGACGACATATGACAACCCCGTGTATATCCCATAATGACAACATATGATGCCTTGTCTAAACCTTGTCTTTAGACTTTTTTCTTGTAAATATGTTCTCAGGGTGAACAGTATATACATATACAAGGGTGACTGTAGCAACTGCTTTAAGGGGTAAAGAGTTAAACGTACATTCACGTCAACTACTGCACAGAGTTTTATAAAATAATCTCCCAGAGTTATCAACTTGGATTGGGTCCCTGTCAGCCCCCACAGAACCTGATCAGGCAACTGAATGCTTAGAGTCAACGTTCCGCTATATTTTAGATAACGTAGCTCCTCTTAAAAGGAAAATGATTAGAGAGCAAAAATTAGCACCCTGGTATAACGATTAGACTCGCACTTTAAAACAGACCACTTGAAAATTGGAACGTAAGTGGCGTCAAACAAAATTGGTAGCATTCAAATTAGCTTGGAAGGAGAACTTCCTGAAGTATAGAAAACCTCTCGATCAACATATCTCTCCTCCCTAACAGAAGATGATAAAAATAATCCTAGACTCCTATTTAATACTGCAGCAAAATTAACCAGGAAAAGGCCACTATAGACACATGCACACCTGCAGTATGTAGTAGCAATGACTTCATGAATTTTTTCAAAGACAAAATTGAAAATATTTGACAAAATATTCAAACTTCTCATTTGAGGTCAGACAACTTAAGTGACAATTTAAGTAACCCTGTAGTTAACAATACAACTATCAGATCAGCAATTAGAATGTTTTACTCCCCTTAGAGAAATTGAACTACTTTCATTAATCTCCGCATCAAAATCCTCAACTTGTGTACTAGATCCCTTACCTACACGTCTATTCAAACAATACCTGAAGTAACTGAATCGCTTCTAAAAATAATAAATTTCTCTCTTCGGACTGGCTATGTACCCAAATCCTTTAAACTTGCAGTTATCAAACCCCTGATTAAAAAACCTGACCTTGATCCCTGTCAGCTGTCCAATTATCAGCCAATATCAAACCTCCCAATTATCTTCAAGATCCTAGAAAAAGCTGTCACACAGCAGTTATGCTCATATTTACATTGGAATAATATCCATGAAACATATCAGTCAGGATTTAGACCTAATCATAGCACAGAGACAGCACTGGTTAAAGTAGTAAATTACCTACTATTGGTGTCTGATCAGGGCTGTGTCTCACTGCTTGTGTTGCTTGACCCAAGTGCAGCATTTGATACCACTGATCATTCCATTCTCCTGGATAGACTAGAAAATGTTATGGGAGTTAAGGGAACGGCCCTCTCCTGGCTCAGCTCTTATTTAACTGATCACCATCAGTATGTTGATGTAAATGGTGATTTTTCTAGACATACTGAGGTAAAGTTTGTTGTTCCACAAGGTTCTGTCTTAGGCCCACCGATTTTTTTCTTTATATATGTTACCTCTGGGTGATATTATTCATAAGCATGGTATTAGTTTCCACTGTTATGCTGATGACGCACAGTTGGATGTTTCTGCAAAACCAGATGAGACACATCAGCTTAATAGAACTGAGGAATGTGTAAAGGACATTAGACACTGGATGCTTATTAACTTCCTTCTGCTCAACTCTGACAAGACAGAAATACTTGTACTCCGACCACATGTAGCTAGAAGTAGGTTTTCTGATTAAACAGTAACTCTGGATGGCCTTTCTATTTCTTCATGTGCAGCAGTAAAAGACCTCAGGGTGATTATTGACTTCAGTCTTTCATTTGAAACTCATATTGATAACATTACCTGGATTGCTTTCTTTCATCTCAGAAATATTGCTAAGATAAGAAATGTAATGTCATTACATGACGCAGAAAAACTAGTTCATGCTTTTGTTACCTCCAGGTTGGATTATTGTAATGCCTTACTGTCTGGATGTTCCAATAAGTACATAAACAAGCTCCAGTTAGTTCAAAATGCAGCAGCAAGAGTCCTTACTAGAAATAGAAAATATGACCACCTCACCCCTGTCATATCCACACTGCATTGGCTCCCAATCAAATTTCATATTGTTTATAAAATACTCCTACTGACCTTTAAAAGTACTGAATGGTCTCACACCACAGTACCTAAGCGAACTTCTGGTCCTTTATGACCTGCCACGTCTACTTAGATCAAAAGGTGCAGGCTATCTGCTGGTACCTCATTTAGTGAATGCTACATCAGGGAGCAGAGCCTTTTCTTACAAAGCCCCACAATTATGGAACAGCCTTCCAAGTAGTGTTTGGGACTCAGACACATTCTCAGCATTTAAGTCTAGGCTGAAAACATCCGTTTAGTCAAGCCTTTTAAGTGTTTATGAGGTAAAGGAGTAGATCTGGAGGGTCTTCAGACAGAGTGTTTTGGTAAACTGGGATGTATGGATGCTGTCAGCCCCCACTCATTTGCTCACTTGAGTTTGTTGATGGTGTACTGGCTGGCTGCTTTATGTTCCGGGGCACCCTCATGCCTGTGTTACCTTCTGGCTCTCTCCTTTTAGTTATGCCATCATAGTTTTGCCAGAGTCCCTGCTTGCACTCAGCACAAAATGCATACTGTTCTTACTCATCAGATGACAGTAAGCAACCTAACCTGTGTTTTCTCTCTTTTTCTCTCCTCTCCTTCACTCTGTCTGTCCCTCTGAGTTACAGGTCAATCCTGAGATCTCTTCTGCTCCTCGAACCTGCCTGATCCATCCTGATGCCCTACGTGTGGCTGGAGTCTCATCACATCGCTCCTGTGGAGGACGGCCCCATACGGACAGTTGAAAGTCACACTTGGAAGATGCTCTGGACACTTGCAGTAATGCTTTTATGGCTGAGGACTACAGTTGACTTGCTAACTTTAGGACTGCAGTTGTCATGAACAGTTCTGCACTCAAGTTTCCATCAATGAAGAGTTTGTAACATCAATGAAACAGATTTCATGTTAAAACTGTTATAAATCATCCATCCATTATCTGTAGCCGCTTATCCTGTTCTACAGGGTCGCAGGCAAGCTGGAGCCTATCCCAGCTGACTATGGGTAAAAGGCGGGGTATAACCTGGACAAGTCGCCAGGTTATCACAGGGCTGACACAAAGACAAACAACCATTCATTCTACAGTCAATTTAGAGCCACCAATTAACCTAACCTGTATGTCTTTGGACTGTGGGGGAAACCAGAGCACCAGGAGGAAACTCATGCAGACACAGGGAGAACATGCAAACTCCACACAGAAAGGCCCTCACCAGCCGCTGGGCTCGAACCCAGGACCTTCTTGCTGTGAGGCGACAGTGCTAACCGCTACACCACTGTGCCGCCCATGTTATAATCAACGTTATCTATTATCACCCAAATGAGGATAGATTCCCTTTTGAGTCTGGTTCCTCTCGAGGTTTCTTCCTCATGTCGCCTGAGGGAGTTTTTCCTTACCACTGTCGCCACAGGCTTGCTCCTTGGGGATAGATTAGGGATAAAATTAGCTCATGTTTAAAGTCACTAAAATTCTGTAAAGCTGCTCTGCGACAATGTCTATTGTTAAAAGCACTATAAAAATAAACTTGACTTGGGCATGAGCATGGGCACAGACCCTGATGCCAGCATGGACTGGAACATGAGCCAGTATTCAGATCTGGACTTTGCTTTAGTGATGGTCTCGTCCGCAGTGAAGCCCGGCAGCAGAGTGACGATCTCACCGAAGCTTAGCAACAAGCTCTCCAAAGCCTGGTGGCAGAGTGAAGTGCTCATCCCCATTGGAGCCAGGCAGTGGAGCGACAACGTCCTCAATACCCTGCAGCAGAGTCAAGAATTTGTTCCCACTGGAACCAGACAGTGGAGCAACAACATCCCTC
Source organism: Neoarius graeffei (assembly GCF_027579695.1). Classification (NCBI taxonomy): domain Eukaryota; kingdom Metazoa; phylum Chordata; class Actinopteri; order Siluriformes; family Ariidae; genus Neoarius; species Neoarius graeffei. The sequence continues at coordinate 35,881,285 of NC_083576.1, read as the reverse complement.
AAAGCCAGGCAATGGGGTGAAGAGCTTGTCCACGCTAAAACCTGGAGCAGAGACTGCCCTCTCGGCTTCTGGTGCTGGCTATGGAGAGGAAACTGCCCTGTAGGCCTCTGAAGGGTGCTCTGGAGCAATTGCCTCCTCATCTGCTGCTGCGTAGGCTTCTAGACGGAACTCTGGAGTGACGGTCTCCTCATCTGATGCTGTATCGGCCTCTAGAGGGAGCTTTGGAGTGAAGACCACCTCGTCTGCCACGAACATCAGCCTCTGGAGCATCAGGCCCCCCCCAAAAAAAGAAAATTCTTGGGGATCTTCATTCTCTAGAGCCTGGAACAAGCACATCAGCACAGCGCCGAATGCCTTGCAGTTCTGGAGGCATGGGTGTTCCAATGTCACTATGTATTCAGCCCACTGACATGCTCGCCCAATCAGCCAGTATATCATGCCGCTTACCCAGGCGTGCTCCAAAGGCTTGGTCTCCACCAGGTCTGAATAAAAGAGCATACACTCTAAAAGGAATCCAGTTGTCGGATACTCCACTCTACCATAGAGTGCCAGTGTGCCCAACCCTAGTCGCTGGAGAAGAATTACCAAGCCGGGCTGAGGCACGGAAACCTGGGCATGGCGTTGAGCAGCATGCCTGCTCTCTTCTGCTACATCCATATTTTGGCAAAATAATCTGCCAAGTAAGTGGTGGCTGATGGATGTAATCACAGGAAGAGTTTATTATAAAATAACAAGCAGGCATACATTTCCAAAACATTATGCAGAATCAAAACAGTGGATAAACAAAGGGTCATGCAAGGCACAAACACAAAGACAAAGGGCAGAATCCAAAATACAAAACATGTGTTGATAATCAGAATAACAATACAAACAAAAGGCTCTGTAAGGTTAGACAAATGTACTAAGTGGTTACTGAGCCAAGTCTGTTTGCATTCAGCATCCTAAGTGCGCACTGATTACGCTCTAATCCGGGACAGGTGCATGTAATTCATCCTTGAGGTGAGTGCTGCTCAGAGCAAGAAGGCGCATGAATGCAAGTGAAAGTTCGAAGCATGCCTGGCATGAACACGTGAGACAGACCATCCAACTTGCATTCCTGAGTCCCACCCTGAAAGGGGACCCAAAGGACACCTACTGGCCAGACTGTTATTTTGAATAAATTAAATATCTATTCATAGCTCCCGAGAAAATCTGAATGCATTAAAAAAAAAATCTAGCTTTTTGTTACCGGAAGCTGTGACCTTGTGTTTGCTTTTCTCAGGATTTTGTCTAAAATGCTTGTTTTCCATTACAGAAGCTTTTAAACTGATTCATCCCCCTCCCCCCAAAGTTAAAATGAAACTATTTAACTGCACAGTAATAGAAGCTTCACTGCAGCATTATTACAACACACCCATGACAGTATTTCTGTAGACAGTCAATTTATGTTCTTTAATAATTCAGTGTTATTGTTAAATTCCCCTTAACTGAGTCAAGTTTCCTTACAAAATATACATACACAATCCTTTCAACAACTTTGTATAATCTTACCTTACTTTATAATCTTACTTTGCATTATTGTAACAGAGTGTGGTACTTAAACATTTCTAGTCAATCGTCTAAATCCTGAATAAAAAATTAGCTGCTATTTATGATTAAAAACTTATCATGTTGGGGTTCCAGAAACACAGTGTGCAATCCCAAAGTAAAAATGGCACCAGCAGTTCTCAAATCTTAGCAGCTGGTTGCTAAAAGCAACAACTGAGCAGTGGGTGTCGCTGCTCATAGTCCCAACCAAAAGGCCCACACAGCCATCACAATATCACCAGGCAACAGCACTCAGAACACTGCACCACAGATCCACAAAGTGAGCACAGAAACATCACCACAGAGAGCGCTGGGCAACTCTGATGTTCATCAGAGCAACAAGCACACCGCAGTCCTAAGTGAGCAGAAAATGCATCAATCATGGTGGACCAAGGCCTGGGGAAAGAGAGGCTCAAGACTGGGTTCGGAACCACACCACAACCGGTGGACAAAGAGATAGAATCAGCAAAACAGAAAAACATCAAAACGTATATAAAACAGAAAGAAAAAGAAAAAGCTCCGGTGAGAAGCAGCAGCCAAAACGCAGACAGTATAACCTCAACCGGAAACAGAACTTTTTCTAAAAAGGTAATAAATTCTTTTTAAGAAAATCTCTGGTATCAATAGATCAGGTTTAGTATAATTATAGGCTCATAAACTGTAGCTTTGATAGATCTGCCTTATGCAAGTATGCTATAATGAATTATCTTGTACGTCACTAGCAATGATCAATAATACATTTAAAAAAAAAACAAACAAAAAACAGTACAATAAGTTTCAATAATTTATTTTAAATAAGGGTTTGTTCAATTAAGAGCAAAATCCAAATTTTCCACTTTTCAAGCACTTTCAAGGTGCCTAAATCAAATTTGCTAGACGTTTATCACCACATCTAAATTGTTACTATAAATGCAATTCCAAAAAAAGTTTACAGAATTAATTTATATCCACAGCAATCAATGTATGCTGATACTTTGTTTATTATGCCAGCTGTTCCTATGAACTTTGTATGTTTAAATCATGATTATTTTATGCTTGCTACTTCCAGAGTAAGGGATCAGCAGAGAACTAAACTGGCGAGTGAATGGCAAGTGAACACAAGAAATTTCCTTTTTTGAATATTTAATGGTGTCAAAGAACAGACAGCCTTTAAATCATTCAAAAACAGTTTACATGCTTGCATATACAGTAACAGACTACAGCAATATCTATATCTAAATCAGACAACGAAAATGATCAGATGAACAAAATGATCAGCTTATCCTGGAAGAATAGTTACATGAGAAAATATACACATACCTGGAAAAGTTTAGTGCTCATAGCAACTCATTCAGTTCTTTTACTTTCTCCAAGTCTCAACCACTGCGCAGAGTGGCATGACTTCAACCACCTTTTTGATTGTTTTGCTTAAATGCACAGTGGATGTGTTTACCACAGTCAGAAGGAGAGAGAGAGAAGCCATCACTAACTGCTTAAATAGCGTGTAACCAACCGTCAGATTAATATGATGGCATATTATGGCAAGTATAGGTAAAATAAAATACAGCGCTGGGGGAAGGGGTAATATTCTGAGAAAAAACTCAAATTCTGAGATTAAAGGTATAAATTTACAAGAAAAAAAAAATCTCATGATTCTCTGACATCGTCGTCATACATTTGGTCGAAAAAAAAAAGACTAAAATTATCTGAGATCCAAGTTATACATTTACAAGGGAAGAAACTTGTAAAATAATGTTGCTGATTAGTTTTGTTGGTTTTTTTTTCAAATAACAAAGTCACTTAACTTTGCAATACTGGATCAATGTCATCACACCACAGGCACCATGGCTGATAGTTATCGGAAATGTAGTCCTTCCTCCTCAGTCATGCAATATAAAAGAATAAAGCGCTTATAGATTTTCAACTACATTTCCCAGAATGCAGTACAGCTGTATAGCCTGTGAGAATGTGATTCTTGTGCTGTTACTCAGTTGGCAGGGGTAATGTTAGCGGTTGTGCTAAAGGTATTCATCATTTACATGAAGGAAAATAAATAATGTAGGAGCACAATCATTTCAAAAAGCTCAGGCTGGGTAACGTGATCAACTCCCTGTCTCCGCTTGCTGAGGAATAGTGCGTCTGCTGTATAGAAGTTAATAGATACATTCACTGATCTATTTACATGTTATTTTCACAGACTGTCCTAGCTTCACAATGAGGCACTACCTTCTTATTTAGTCAACGTTCTTATTTATTTATTCAGTTCGTTATTTAGCTCTGGACAATTTGCAAGTGGATAATGATGCCATTCTATGCAGGCAATTTTTACTGTATTTTTAAAAACTTTTAATGTGGCTATTTCTGTTTTTTACATTTATAACACACTCATTTAATTGTTTTCCAGCTGCCTGTAAGACCTGCAATGAGACACCATACATGAACTTCTGGTACAGCCAACCGGACCGTGAAGCTCGTTGCAGCCATGAATAGTCCAGCCCAGAGATGACAGAGGAGGAACGGGATAAGATTTATTTGATCTGATTCAGTGGATTTGATTCAACTGCATTGTCATCATTGGTCAATATGACATTTTTTCAGTTACAGTAGTAGATGCATTGCATCAAGACAGTGCATTGTACAGTCCTGCTGTCTGCACTGATTGTGTTTACATCTGTTGGAAGCAAGGCAGAGTGTACTGCAGAGGAATGGACTTTTGGAGGAGCATCACGACTGATATGGTTTTTGTGCATTTGCTATTTCTGCTATACATCAGAAAGCTCTTATGTTTAATAAAAACATGCTCATCGCAAATGTTTTTCCGCTAATATATTAATGTCACTGGTTATAGTGCAGCCTATAGTAGAACAATAACATGAATATACCACACACAGGTAGTCGTTGACTTGCGACTGCGTTTGGTTACGACTGACCGGTCGTAAACCGATCTGGTCGTAAGTCGGCCTATGTTAAATGAACGTAAGTACAGTGGGTATTTAGTCAGTCACCAATTGTGCAAGTTCTCCCACTTAAAAAGGAGAGGCCTGTAATTTTCATCATAGGTATACCTCAACTGAGAGAGACAAAATGAGGAAAAAAAATCCAGAAAATCACATTGATTTTTAAAGAATTTATTTGCAAATTATGGTGGAAAATAAGTATTTGGTCAATAACAAAAGTTCATCTCAATACTTTGTTATATACCCTTTGTTGGCAATGACAGAGGTCAAACGTCTTCACAAGGTTTTCCACACACTGTTGCTGGTATTTTGGCCCATTCCTCCATGCAGATCTCCATAGAGCAGTGATGTTTTGGGGCTGTCGCTGGGCAACACGGACTTTCAACTCCCTCCAAAGATTTTCTATGGGGTTGAGATCTGGAGACTGGCTAGGCCACTCCAGGACCTTGAAATGCTTCTTATGAAGCCACTCCTTCGTTGCCCGGGCGGTGTGTTTGGGATCATTGTCATGCTGAAAGACCCAGCCATGTTTCATCTTCAATGCCCTTGCTGATGGAAGGAGGTTTTCACTCAACATCTCACGATACATGGCCCCATTCATTCTTTCCTTTACACGGGTCAGTCGTCCTGGTCCCTTTGCAGAAAAACAGCCCCAAAGCATGAGGTTTCCACCCCCATGCTTCACAGTAGGTATGGTGTTCTTTGGATGCAACTCAGCATTCTTTCTCCTCCAAATACGACAAGTTGAGTTTTTACCAAAAAGTTCTATTTTGGTTTCATCTGACCATATGACATTCTCCCAATCCTCTTCTGGATCATCCAAATGCTCTCTAGCAAACTTCAGACTGGCCTGGACATGTACTGGCTCAAGCAAGGGGACACGTCTGGCACTGCAGGATTTGAGTCCCTGGCGGCGTAGTGTGTTACTGATGGTAGCCTTTGTTACTTTGGTCCCAGCTCTCTGCAGGTCATTCACTAGGTCCCCCCGTGTGGTTCTGGGATTTTTGCTCAGCATTCTTGTGATCATTTTGACCCCACGGGGTGAGATCTTGCATGGAGCCCCAGCTCGAGGGAGATCATCAGTGGTCTTTTATGTCTTCCATTTTCTAATAATTGCTCCTACAGCTGATTTCTTCACACCAAGCTGCTTACCTATTGCAGATTCAGTCTTCCCAGCCTGGTGCAGGTCTACAATTTTGTTTCTGGTGTCCTTTGACAGCTCTTTGGTCTTGGCCATAGTGGAGTTTGGAGTGTGACTGTTTGAGGTTGTGGACAGGTGTCTTTTATACTGATGACGAGTTCAAACAGGTGCCATTAATGCAGGTAACGAGTGGAGGACAGAGAAGCCTCTTAAAGAGGAAGTTACAGGTCTGTGAGAGCCAGAAATCTTGCTTGTTTGTAGGTGACCAAATACTTATTTTACCGAGAAATTTACCAATTAATTAATTAATTAAAAATCTTACAATGTGATTTCCTGGATTCTTTCCCCCTATTTCTGTCTGTCATAGTTGAAGTGTACCTATGATGAAGATTACAGGCCTCTCTCATCTTTTTAAGTGGGAGAACTTGCACAATTGGTGGCTGACCAAATACTTTTTTGCCCCACTGTATATTGTGATGTGTAATGATATTATAATCATCTTCAAGTCTTAGTTTATCAACATTTTCTTATTTCATTACCTTGGCTCATTATTTGGTTTAAGTCAAACACTGCATACTGTACAATTCGTTTAATATGTGCAAAACAAAAAATACGAAATACAGGTGTGAAAAATAGAAAACATTTTAGCTTGAAACATACCAAAATACAAATGTAAAACATAGCAAAATACAAAATTTAGTGACCGCTGGCATCACTGGTGCTTGGCTGTGGGTCGTCTACGTCATCATCAGCTGTTGCAGCGCTCGGGCTGGCGGGAGCATTTGCTCGTTTCATAAACCAGGAGCTGGGGCGGAAACTGTTTGACGGAGTGTGCGAAGGAGCACGAGAGAGACTGCGCATGTGCCTGGAGCTGGGGCGGAAACTGTTGTACGTGGCGAGAGGCACTGCCGGGAGCTGGGACGGAAACTGTCATACGCTCAGCTGGGAAACACTTGCCAGTCATAACCAGACAGTCGTAAAGTCGATGGGTCGTAAGTCGCATAGGTCCTAAGTCGACGACTACCTCTGTGTGTGTGCGCGCGTGCGCATATATATATATATATATATATATATATATATATATATAAAACCCCAATTCCAAAAAAAGTTGGAATGCTGTGTAAAACAAATACAAACAGAATGTGATAATTTGCAAATCTTGAAACCCTATATTTCATTGACAGTAGTACAAAGACAACATATCAAATAAAATTGAAAATGATCAATTTTACTGTTTTTTGAAAAATATGTGCTCATTCTGAATTTGATGTCAGCAACGCATTTCAAAAAAGTTGGGACGGGACATGTTTACCACTGTGTTGCATCACCTCTACTTTTAACAACACTCTGTAAACGTTTGGGAACTGAGGAGACCAACTGCTGTAGTTTTGAAAGAGAAATGTTGTCCCATTCTTGCCTGATATACAATTTCAGTTGCTCAACAGTTCGGGGTCTCCTTTGTCATATTTTGCGCTTCATAATGCGCCAAATGTTTTAAATGGGAGACAGATCTGGACTGCAGGCAGGCCAGTTTAGCATCTGGACTCTTTTACTGTGGAGCCCTGCACTTTTAATATGTGCAGAAAGTGATTTGGCATTGCCTTCCTGAAAGAAGGAAGGCCTTCACTGAAAAACATTTTGTCTGGATGGCAGCATATTGCTGTGAAACGTGTATATATCATTCAGCATTAAATGATGCCTCCCAGATGTACAAGCTATCCATGTCATGTGCACTAATGCACCCTCATACCATCACAGATGCTGGCTTTTGAACTGTGCACCTATAACAAGCTGGATGGTCCCTCTCCTCTTTAGCCTGGAGGACGTGGGGTTCATGATTTCTCAAAAGAATTTCTATTTTTGAGTCGTCAGACCTCGGGACAATTTTTCACTTTGCCTCAGTCCATCATAAAAGAGCTCAGGCCTAGAGAAGGTGGCGGTATTTCTGGATATTGTTTATATCTAGTTTTAACTTGCATTTGTGGATGCAATAATGAACTGTTTTTCCAGAATATGGTTTTCTGAAGTGTTCCTGAGCCCATACAGTGATTTCCACTACAGACACATATCTGCTTTTAATGCAGTGTCTCCTGAGGGCCTGAAGATCACAGGCACCCAATGTCAGTCTTCAGCCTTGTCTCTTGCATACAGAGATTTCTCCAGATTCTCTGAGTCTTTTAATGATATGTACCATAGATGATGTGAGCCCCAAATTCTTTGCAATTTTACATTGAGGAACGTTATTCTTAAATTGTTGCATTGTTTGCCCATGCAGTCTTTCACAGAGCGGTGAAACCCTCCCTATCTTTACTTCTGAGAGACTCCGCCTCTCTGGGATGCTCTTTTTATACACAATCGTGTTACTGACCTGTTGCCAATTAACCAAATTATTATTTTTTTTTTAGCATTACACAACTTTTACAGTCTTTTGTTGCCCCTGTCCCAACTTTTCTGAAACGTGTTGCTAACATCAAATTCAAAATGAGCATATATTTTTCAAAAAACAATAACATTTCTTAGTTTCAACATTTGGTATGTTGTCTTTGTACTATTTTCAATGAGATATAGGGTTTCCATGATTTGCATATCTTCACATTCTGTTTTTATGTTTACATGGTGTCCCAACATTTTTGGAATTGGGGTTTTGTGTGTGTGTGTGTATGTATATATATATATATATATATATATATATATACATACATACACACACACATATACACACACACTTGAAAGTTTGTGAACCCTTTAGAATTTTCTATATTTCTGCATAAATATGACCTAAAACAATCATATTTTCACACAAGTCCTAAAAGTAGATAAAAAGAACCCAGTTAAACAAATGAGACAAAAACATTATACTTGTTCATTTATTTACTGAGGAAAATGAGCCAATATTGCATATCTGTGAGTGGCAAAAGTATGTGAACCTTTGCTTTCAGTATCTGGTGTGACCCCCTTGTGCAGCAATAACTGCAACGAAACGTTTCTGGTAACTGCTGATCAGTCCTGTACACCGGCTTGGAGGAATTTTAGCCCATTCCTCCATACAGAACAGCTTCAACTCTGGGATGTTGGTGGATTTCCTCACAAGAACTGCTCGCTTCAGGTCCTTCCACAACATTTCGATTGGATTAAGGTCAGGACTTTGACTTGGCCATTCCAAAACATTAACTTTATTCTTCTTTAACCATTCTTTGGTAGAATGACTTGTGTGCTTAGGGTCATTGTCTTGCTGCATGACCCACCTTCTCTTGAGATTCAGTTCATGGACAGATGTCCTGACATTTTCCTTTAGAATTCGCTGGTATAATTCAGAATTCATTGTTCCATCAATGATGATAAGCCATCCTGGCCCTAATGCAGCAAAATAGGCCCAAACCATGATACTACCACCACCATGTTTCGCAGATGGGACAAGGTTCTTATGCTAGAATGCAGCGTTTTCCTTTGTCCAAACATAACGCTTCTCATTTAAGCCAAAAAGTTCTATTTTGGTCTCATCCGTTCATAAAACATTTTTCCAATAGCCTTCTGGCTTGTCCACAGGATCTTTCGCAAACTGCAGATGAGCAGCAATGTTCTTTTTGGAGAGCAGTGGCTTTCTCCTTGCAACCCTGCCATGCACAGCATTGTTGTTCAGTGTTCTCCTAATGGTGGACTCATGAACATCAGCCAATATGAGAGAGCCCTTCAGTTGCTTAGAAGTTACCCTGGGGTCCTTTGTGACCTCACCGACTATTACATGCCTTGCTCTTGGAGTGATCTTTGTTGGTCGACCACTCCTGGGGAGGGTAACAATGGTCTTGAATTTCCTCCATCTGTATACAGTCTGTCTGACTGTGGATTGGTGGAGTCCAAACTCTTTAGAGATAGTTTTAGAACCTTTTCCAGCCTGATGAGCATCCTTTGTTCGTGCCATGATACACTTCCACAAACATGTGCTGTGAAGATCAGACTTTGATAGATCCCTGTTCTTTAAATAAACAGGGTGCCCACTCACACCTGACTGTCATCCCATTGATTGAAAACACCTGACTCTAATTTCACCTTCAAATTAACTACTAATCCTAGAGGTTCACATACTTTTGCCACTCACAGATATGTAATATTGGCTCATTTTCCTCAATAAATAAATGACCAAGTATAATATTTTTGTCTCATTTGTTTAACTGGGTTCTCTTTATCTACTTCTAGGACTTGTGTAAAAATCTGATGTTTTAGGTCATATTTATCCAGAAATATAGAAAATTCTCAAGGGTTCACAAACTTTCTAGCACCACTCTGTGTGTGTGTGTGTTAGATTAGATAAAACTTTATTGATCCCTTTGGGAGGGTTCCCTCAGGGAAATTAAGATTCCAGCAGCATCATTACAGATAAACAGAGAAAAGAAATAGAGGAAAACTTCTAGATAAATTAAAATAAATTAAAGTATTTACATATACAAATATAAAAAGAATAAGATATGGGGAAGAAAGGAAGGGGGGAAGGAGGGAAAAAAGGGGGGGGGGGGGCAGTGGCAGGAGAGATATTGCACTTTATATTGCACATTGTCCGGTATTGCTTTTTGTTAGGCTAGGCTACTGCTCCTTCCTGTCCTCTGTCCTCCTGTTACCCCTCCTCCCCCCCAGAGAGGAGCTGTACAGTCTGATGGCATGAGGGACAAAGGACTTTTTGAGTCTGTTCGTCCTGCACTTGGGAAGGAGCATTCTGTCACTGGTTGCTGATGACTGTGTGCAGAGGGTGACTGGCATCGTCCATGATGTTCAATAGTTTGTCCATAGACCTCTTCTCTGCCACCATCACAAGAGAGTCCAGCTTCATTCCGACCACAGAGCCGGCCCGCCTGATCAGTTTGTCCAGCCCTCTCCACTGTCCCCTCAATGATTCTGGTCTTTGTATTGTGGCCTGTGATGGTTTTCACACCTTCCCAGACCTCCCTCATGCTGTTCTCCTTCAGCTTCTGCTCCACCTTTCTCCTGTAGCTGTCCTTAGCTTCCCTCACGCAGCATTTTACCTCCTGCTGTGCTGCTTTCATCGCCTCCCTATCCCTGCTCCTGAAGGTGGCCTTCTTCCTGTTGAGAACAACTTTGACTTCCTGTGTTACCCATGGCTTGTGATTAGGGTAACACCGTACAGTCTTAGCGGGGGAGGCCACGTCTGCACAGAAGTTAAGGTAATCCGTCAGACAGTATTGCCGCTTTTCCACTACAAACGCGGCTGAGTTGGGCTGAGCCGTGCCGTGCTGAGTTGGGCTGAGTCGAGCTGAGCGGGGCTGTTGGAGTTGCATTTCGACTACAACCGCGCTGAACCGTGCTGGCTGGAAGTGGGTGGACACATTGGGTGGAGTTAGCGAAAGTGGGTGGACGTCACGTGATGTCGTTAAGCAGCGCAAACAGTGACATCAGTGACCTTTTAAGCGGTAGTCTCACAACCCGGAGAGTAAACAATAAACATGGAGGACATGGAGTCGTTAGTGTTGCTGGTCTTGGTGCTGTGGCTTGTTGTCACCGACAACGCCAACAGATACTGGCAAGAGCGTATAGATGAGGCGAGGCGCATAAGGCTTCAGAAATTCTCGTAATTCATAATTATTCTTCTTCCGGGTTTACGGTGTTTACAGATTCCAGTGTGCTCGCGGGGCATGTGTGGGCATGTGAGGACACTCCTCCTCACCAATCAGTACACAGGGGAGTGTCTGCTCACGCCCCCAGCCTCACTCGGCTCGCTTTGGCTCGCTTCAGCCCCACTCCAAAACCGTGCGAGTTTTAGGGGCTAAGCAGGGCTGAAGCGAGCCGAGTCGTGCTGTTCTTTGGTAGTCGAAACGCGAGCCGTGTCGGGCTGAAGTGAGCTGAAGCGAGCTGAAGTGAGCTGAAAAAGGGTAGTGGAAAAGGGCCATATGTCAGCCCCTCTATGTCCTCACAGTGTGGGCTAAGCAGCACATCCTAGTCCGTGATGTCATAGCAGTCTCTGAGGGCATCTTCCATTTCAGGGGACCACCTCCTGACGGAGCTAGTTGATGCAGGCTGCCTTTGAACCAGGGGGTGTACTTCGGCTGTAGATGAACCAGGTTATGGTCAGCCTTCCCTAGTGGGGGGAGGGGTGTGGCTCTGTATGTATCCCTCACATTAGCATACAGCAAGTCAATTGTCCTGTTGTTCCTTGTTGGACAATCCACAGCCTGGTAAAAAGCAGCCAAAGTAGAGCCCAAAGTAGCGTGATTAAAGTCCCCAGAAATTATCATAAATGCCTCAGGGTGCTGTGTCTGCAGCCTTGCTGTGACAGTGTGAATCCTCTCACATGCAGCAGCTGCGTCTGCCCTCGGAGGGATGTAAACACAGATGGTGATCACGTGACTGAACTCCTTCGGCAGATAATATGGCCGCAGGCTAACGGCTAGCAGCTCCAAGTCCGGGCAACATAAAACTGTCTTTCCGGAGATATGTCCCAGGTTACACCAGCGGTTGTTAACATAAATGATGAGTCCCCCACCTTTACTTTTCCCGCATGTGTTAGTGTCTGTCGGCTCTCACAGCAGTGAATCCCCACAGGTTCACGTTAGCATCCGGTACGAGGTATGTTAGCCATGTCTCCGTAAAGATAAATAAGCTGCTCTCCCAGTAAATCCGCTGGTTGTTCAGAGCGGAAAGCTCGTCAACTTTATTCGGCACCAAGTTGACATTCCCCATGATAACTGAGGGAATGGATGGTTTGCAGCGCTGCCGGTTGTCCGCTAGCCTAGCCTTTAGCTTAGCTCCAGCTTTGCAGCCCCTGGGCTTCCTCCTCAACTCCGCTGGGATGGGGTGTCGTATCCCGGCTCGTCCCATTGTTTTCAGGGCCAGCAGCTCCTCTCTCGAATAAGTGAGAAAACTTGCTCCTGGTTGAGTGTTAAAGTTAAAAATATCCATGTGATATAAGTAAAACACACTGTCTTCATCAGAAGAGCAGAAAAGTAAAAAAAGGTGGAAAAAAAAGAGGTTTAAGAGCTAAAAACTACAAAGCTACTGGAGAGGCAGCCATCTCACACAGCGCCCACTGATTTTGTCTCAGCCGATACACACACACACACACACACACAAATAATTACACACACGAGGATAAGTCAAAAAGTTCTAAGACAAATTGAAAAAATCTTTTTATGAAAATAACAGCTATTTCTCTACACATCCTCCATTTAAGTCTAAACACTTCTGCAAGTGGTGTTTCCATCAAAGAATTCCTTCTTTGTAGAATTCTGCGGGATGTCTTTCACACCTTTTGAAATTATAACATCTGTCTTACAATTTTTTGACTTACCCTCGTGTGTGTGTGTGTGTGTGTATATATATATATATATATATATATATATATATATATATATATATATATATATAAAATGTTAGTTTTATATATCAATCGAAGTCCTTCCCATGCCACGTGGCACATAGGGCAGCACCGATTTCCGTTTCCGTAGCCTTCGGCATCTCACCTATCACATAGCTAGGGTTACAGTGGGGGGGCTTGTCCTCTGGTAACTGCGAGAGTTTGACTCCCCACTCGCATCTCTATTGCAGCGTGCCTTGCCAGACGGCAATAGGTACCATTTTTAATGGTCTTTGGTATGACCCGACCGTGAGTAGAACTCGCGATCTCCCGATCGAGAGGCGGACACGCTAGCCACTAGGCCAATTTGCAGTGTTCCTGTATATATATCACATGAATATATTGGCTTCAATAACTGCAGTATTCTTGATGTAGATGATAGAAATACATGATTGGCATGCTTAAAACAAGCACAGGCTGATCTGATTGCTACTTATTTTGGTTAGTTAAATCCTTGAGATTTATCTTTGCACATCTACTCTGTTTCCATAAGGTTATTCTGACCAGTGATGTAATGCTTCATCACCCTTTGACATTACTATGTGCAACTTTTTAAATCATCATATCATTACAACACATTCTTGAATGTGGATATACTAGTGCATCTCAAAAAATTAGAATATTGTGAAAAAGTTCAATATTTTCCTTTAGTTATTTAAGAAAATGAAAATGTTGTATATTATAGACTCATTACACATAGAAAAATGCTTGAAACATTTTAGTTTATTTTAATTTTAATCAGTATGGCATACAGTACAAAAACATAAAAAAAACCATCACAAAATATTAGAATATTTCATTTCGAGTTTGAGTAAAACAATATGAACACAGTGTATCTCTCGGTCTAGTTCAGTACACACAATCATGGGGAAGACTGCTGACTTGACTGTTGTCCAGAAGATGATCACTGATGCCCTCCACAAGGAGGGTAAGCCACAAAAGGTCATTGCTGAAAAGGGTGGCTGGAAAAGGTGCACAAGCAACAGGGATGGCCGCAGTCTTGAGAGGATTGTCAAGAAAAGTTGATTCAAGAACTTGGGAGAGCTTCACAAGGAGTGGACTGAGGCTGGTGTTAGTGTATCAAGACCCATCACGAACAGACATCTTCAAGAAAGGGAATACAACTTTTGCATTCCTAATATCAAGCTACTCCTGAGCCAGAGACAATGTCAGAAGTGTCTTATCTGGGCTAAGGAGAGAAAGAAATGGACTGTTGCTCAGTGGTCCAAAGTCCTTTTTTCAGATGAAAGTACATTTTGCATTTAATTTGGAAATCACGGTTCTAGAGTCTGGAGGAAGAGTGGAGAAGCACAGGATCCAAGGTGTTTGAAGCCCAGTGTGAAGTTTCCACAGTCTGTGATGATTTGGGGTGCCATGTCATCTGCTGGTGTTGGTCCACTGTATTTTATCAAGTCCAAAGTCAACACAGCCATCTACCAGGAGATTTTAGAGCACTTCATGCTTCCATCTGCTGACGAGCTTTTTGGAGATGCTGATTTCCTTTTCCAGCAGGACCCGGCACCTACCCACAGTGCCAAAACTACTACCAAATGGTTTGCTGACCATGATATTACTGTGTCTGATTGGCCAGCCAACTTGCCTGACCTGAACCCCATAGAGAATCTATGGGGTATTGTCAAGAGGAAGATGAGAAACACCCGACCCAAAAATACAGATACGCTGAAGGCCACTATCAAAGCAACCTGGGCTTCAATAACACCTCAGCAGTGCCACAGACTGATCACCTCCATGCCACACCGCATTGATACAGTAATTCATGGTAAAGGAGCCCCAACCAAGTATTGAGTGTATAAATGAATATACTTTTCAGAAGTTGGACATTTCTGTATTGTAAATCCTTTTTTTGATTGATCTTAGGGAATATTCTAATAATTTGAGATACTGGATTTCTGATTTTCATGAGCTATAAGCCATAATCAAAATTAAAACAAAAAAGGCTTTAAATATTTCACTTTACATGTAATGAATATAGAATATATGAAAGTTTACCTTTTTGAATTAAATTATGAAAAAAGGAACTTTTTCATGGTATTCTAATTTTTTGAGATGCACTAGTATGCTCATGTTCATCCGATAATAAACTGAGAAACATCTCTGAACAGCTGTATCTGAATCAGTGACTGCTGCTCCCGGAACTGTGAGGAAGAATCTCCTAAGCAGCAAAAGGTCTACATTTCTAGATCAAATTCAACCTCCTTTAGTCCAGACAGATCAAAACGTATCAATGGACTTACTAATTATACAAATGACTTAATTTGTTATGATAAGGGAGGGGTTTACCCAAGCATGTATTTTCATGGCCCAGGGTGACCAATAGTGACAATCTACCAACTAATAATGAGTGACTGGGGGTTTTAATCCAATATTGGGGGGAGATGTCTGTGAAGATTCTCAGGCCCTGTCCACACGACAACGGATTCAGGTGAATCCGATAAAATTTTTTATCGTTTCAGCCTGGCGTCCACACGGCACCGGCGTTAAACGATATTTTTTGAGAACGGTTTCCAGAGTGGAAAAATCTGGCAACGGCGCCGTTGCGAAGTCGTCTGGATGAGTAGAACGGATTTGTTTACGATGATGTCACAACCACATGACTAGAACAAGCAGCACTCACTCATTCACGCCGGGTAGAAGAAGGGGTTTATGCGCATGCGTCCTACTTCTTCTATTGTTCTGGTGTCTCCGATGGGACCGTCTTACAGCACACGTAGAGGTGTGGCATGTGTATTGCATCGTTTTCAGCAAGTGTTGCGTTGCCATATGTACCTGATATTTTACTGATCCGTTGCCCATGTGGACCCGATATTTTTTTTACCCGCTAAAAAAAAAAAAAACAATCTCGTTGTCGTGTGGATGTAGCCTCAGTCATCCAGGTCATAGTAAACTGTGACAGTTTATACTGGGGGGAGGCAAGTCCCAGCCAGGCAGTTTCACTGCTATTCAGATGCTAATGAGAGTAATTTACACCTCCGCTACTCTGCCTTCCACCCAAGCCCCCGCCAGTGACTAAGGCCCTGTCCACACGGCAACGGATTCAGGTGAATCTGATAAAATTGTTTATCGTTTCGGCCTGGCGTCCACACGGCACCGGCGTTTTGGGTGCCCCACAACGATATTTTTTGAGAACGGGTTCCAGAGTGGAAAAATCTGGCAACGGCGCCGTTGCAAAGTCGTCTGGATGAGTAGAACGGATTTGTTTACGATGACATCACAACCACATGACTAGAACAAGCAGCACTCTCACTGTTTTGTATGAACCACTGCATTGCATTCACTTTTGTATACAGCTTTTCTTTTAAATAAACAAGTAACTGAACCATTTATTGAATTTCTTTTTTTTAATTGGATAAGACTGCTTTTCAAAATGTTCACACACAATATAAAAAGTTATATAAATTATATAAAAATGCTTTTCAAAATGTTCACACACAATAAGAAAATTAAGTTGTAGAAAACTATGCACAATAATAAAACTAATTTGTACATACAGAGGGCACGATTTCCTCGCATAGTCGCAGCCATCTTCTTCTTGTGTGTTTGTTCCTGACAGTGCTTCACACCGGGTAGAAGAAGGGGTTTATGCGCATGCGTTTACTTCTTCTATTGTTCTGGTGTCTCCGATGGGACCGTCTTATAGCACCCCTAGAGGTGTGGCATGTGTATTGCATCGTTTTCAGCAAGTGTTGCGTTGCCATATGCACCTGATATTTTACTGATCCGTTGCCCATGTCGACGCGATATTTTTTTAAATAAAATCTCGTTGCCGTTGTTGTGTGGATGTAGCCTAAGGCCAAGTTTACATTAGACCGTATCTGTCTTGTTTTCTTCGCGGATGCACTGTCCATTTACATTAAAACGCCTGGAAACGCCGGGAAACGGGAATCCGCCAGGGTCCACGTATTCAATCCAGATCGTGTCTGGTCCGGTGCTGTGTAAACATTGAGAATACGCGGATACGCTGTGCTGAGCTCTAGCTGGCGTCGTCATTGGACAACGTCACTGTGACATCCACCTTCCTGATTTACTGGCGTTGGTCATGTGACGCGACTGCTGAAAAACGGCGCGGACTTCCGCCTTGTATCACCTTTCATTAAACATACCTGCAAACTCATGAGGGTTGAAAAAGGTGACAAACTACCGGTAACCCCCCGGCCCCCTTAAACAGCGCGCGATCAAGGAAAATAAAGGGAAAAGACAACATTTAAAACAAAGACAAGATTTATTCATTTTTAGCTTTGCAATTTTCAGTTTTGCATCTGACACCTCATTACATTACCATTAAGGAAGGAAAAGTATAAAAAGTAAAAAGTAAAATTTGAATTTCATCTCTCATCTCATTATCTGTAGCCGCTTTATCCTGTTCTACAGGGTCGCAGGTGAGCTGGAGCCTATCCCAGCTGACTATGGGCGAAATGCGGGGTACACCCTGGACAAGTCGCCAGGTCATCACAGGGCTGACACATAGACACAGACAACCATTCACACTCACATTCACACCTACGGTCAATTTAGAGTCACCAGTTAACCTAACCTGCATGTCTTTGGACTGTGAGGGAAACCGGAGCACCCTGAGGAAACCCACGCGGACACGGGGAGAACATGCAAACTCCACACAGAAAGGCCCTCGCCGGCCACGGGACTCGAACCCGGACCTTCTTGCTGTGAGGCGACAGCGCTAACCACTACTCTACCGTGCCGCCAAAATTTGAATTTAAAAAAGTAATTTTTGAAGTGTGACACTGGAAACTTTCTTCAGCAGACCAGTTTATCATTTTTTAGACCTTTTGGCCCGAACAAGCCGTTCAAGGGCACGTTTATGCTGCTCTGCCATGTGCCTCTTTCACGCCATGCTATCCTTCTTCACCACCTCTGCCCTATTACCAGCAGCACTGGTAGATGGCTGGACACCAAATTCAGCCCTCCTTTCCTTCAGTGCTGCCAAATTCATAGTGTGAGAGTGTGTGTGAGAGTGTGTGTGTGAGAGTGAGAGAATCTCTCTCTCTCACTCACACACACACTCTCTCTCTCTCTCTCTCACACGCACAACTGGTTCTCTGAATACAACCGAGATCAACACATATTACGTTATAATTTTGACAATCCCACCAATAGTTTCACATAAAAATGATTTCTCTTACCCAAAACACGCGTTTATAGATCCTTATGTTCAACACAAAGTGACTTTATTCAAACTGATTTGACATTTTTTTCTGTTTTGTTTCAGCCCACAGAAACATCTTCCGTGTCGCGCGTTCAGTTCAAACGTAACAGCCCCGCCCCTTGCGTCTTACGTCATAAAATCACGACTCACAGACCACCAAATCACAGGTACCAAAAAAAACACCCTAAAGCCTCTTTAAATCGCACTACTCGTAACATAGCTTTCTCCGCGTACTAAAAAAGTGTTTCCGTCTCCAGATGTAATATAGAGTTTTGGAAAAAATCAGAAAATATGATTCCATGAGCTGTTTTCAAGACTCAGTGTCCCATTCTGCATTGCGTTTGGATGATCTCTGCCATCCTCCTATACACACCCGTATTCAAGAAAACCCCGCCTCTATTCAGTTACAATTCGCGGATACTGTCCAGCGTTCTGTAAGACTATTGGCTCGTTGGAATGTCATCCAATCAGAGAGACGTTTGAAGTATGAAGAAGGCGGAAATGGTCTGAATGTGGATGTGAGGAGAAAAGTAGGAGTAGTACTTTGAAGTAGTAGTACATTGAAACCAAATGTTCGGCAACGTAGCCTCACGCACCCCCCCCCAAAAAAAAAAAAACCTCTTCGGATCTACACGATTCACACAAGTGACCTATTTTGGGATCAAAACGGTGAATTTCGCCGAAAGGTGACTAGTTTGCAGGTATGATTAAAGAGTATAAAAGTATGAAAATACTGCAAATACTGATGCAAATACTGCCCATTGTGTAGTTATGATTGTCTTTAGGCTTGCCATCCTTCCACTTGCAAGTGGTAAGTGATGCGCATGCCCGATATGCACTGGGATCACACACAGCGGCTCAGTCCCGAATCACTGCTCGTGCACTTCACTCGCGCGCTCTGTGAGCTGCGCAGGGCCGGAGTGCGCACCCTCCAGAGGGCACTCGCTGTTCAGGGCGGAGTGATTTGGAGCGCAGGATGCCTGCGGAGCCGAGCGCATCCGTGTATTGGCGTTGCTGTGTACACGCGAATCGTGTATTGGCGTTGCTGTGTGCACGCTAATCGTTTTAAAAATGTTAATCTGATGATCCGCTGATACGGTCTAATGTAAACCCCACCTGAATCTCAACAATTTATGGCACAGGCGAACACGTAGTTCACAGGCTGTAAACAGCCATTAACTCACTGCTATTTGCAGGTATTCACAGGGCTGAACCCCCCCCCCCCCCCCCCCCATGCAGTGTGACATTTGGTTACAGACTGTAAACAGCCTTTTCCCTGAGGCAATTATAACATTTACACAAGTACTCAAGTACCCGAGACAGTGATTACAGCCTTCAGTCTTTATAGGTATGATGCTACAATTTTGGCACATTTTAATTTTGTGATCTTAAAAAGATATCCAGAAATAACTCAACAACATCCATACAAGTCAATACATTAAAAAAGAAACTGTGTTGAGATCAGTGTTTTTTCATTCCGGATCTGACCTAACCCCCTTTTGGACCTTTGCTCATTAAATCACAGTCTCTTTCATTTCAGATATTTTTTTCAGACCATTACTGAAAAGGTGAATGTCACCTTGCAGTGTTGACCCAGGCTAAGAAGAACAAAGTTCAGCCTTTACCTCTCAACAAATGGTAGTGCTCTTATGTATAGGAATTCCCTGTGCGCTCACTTCAGGGCACCATGCTTGCAGATACTGTTTTGTGTGATCAATTCACAGCTCCCTTTTTTACAATGTGGATTCTCAGTTGTCCAATTATCAGACTGAATGCGAATCAAAGCAGTCCAAGCACAAAAAAAAAAAAAGACAACAATAATTGTGAATTCTGAAGCACAACACCACATTCTAATAACTGCTGTAATATTCAACAGGCTGTTTCATACTTACACTGTAACAGGAACTCATCAACATATCCAAGGTGCAAAGTCTCAAATTGTGGAAACTCAAGTTCTGCCATTTTCAGTGCTGAGAAGACCCCATCCTTGGTTAAGGAAGGCTGGATTCGAACTTCATGTAAGCTGAACCCCAACAAAATTATATTAATTATGAAACTACATTAAAATACAAATAACAATTAAGATCATATTTTCATGACCGAGCCACTCTTACCCATGTGCAGCAGTAATGATGAGGTAGCCCAAGTCCACTTCAAGAGCATTCTTACAGGCACCAAATACAATAGTATGCAAATTGCGAAATCCTCCTAGAACAGAAGTCAGATTACACTGACATGACATACATCTACACGAGGCTGTTTTGTCATTATGCAAGTTATATCTATCAAACAATATAGACACAATATATGCACACCAACATACAGGGAAACTAAGATAAATAATTGTGGAAAGATTAACATGAAATACTCTGCATAACATCAATGAATGGAATGACATGCTAACAGCATACACAAACAAACAAACAAACAAACAAACAAACAAACAAACACTCTTGATTGAACTGTTAATTTAAAAAGGTGCTGAACTGCAAAGTCATCTGAATTTTAAAAAAAAAAAAAGTATTGTGCATGGCATTTTCCTATGTCTTGCAATAACATGATGCGGATGAAATGTGATCATTTTGATGTGCTGAGGGTTGCTTTCTTCTGTATTGGGACCATTTTCCTACCTCTTGAGGTAAACAGTATGGCCCTATGGAAATAGCCAAACACAAGGAGTTTTAAGTAATTGGTATAACCATGGAACTGCGTCACATCAAGATGGTGACATGCAGAAAACATTGCCCCAATTAACATTTTTTTTTTATTATACCAGCAGATCGCATTACATCCAAAAGCTGAAACATGCAGGCATCACAGATCCATATAATTTACCCACAAATGTATTTATTTATTCTGTCCACTGCACACTCGCTCACCCTGTGTGTGTGTGTGTGTGTGTGTGTGTGTGTGTGTGTGTGTGTGTGTGTGAGAGAGTGAGTGAGTGAGTGAGTGAGTGAGAGAGAGAGAGAGAGACCATGCACAAGTTCACTGCTTCAGTATTGGGTTAAATGCAGAGGAGGAATTTTGCTGTGCTTGAGTGTACATGTGATAAAATATAGGCTTCTTCTTAATTTACCCACAAATGTATTTATTCCACTTGAAAACTGTATGGCAAACCAGCTACCAGATTTGGGACACTAGGACATCCTGAACTATTTAGTAGTTGGGACTTCTAAATACACCAGAGAGATGCTAAAGACTTACAAAAGTACAGATGCCTAGCAATATTTCGAGGCAGGTTTTGTGCATGCTGGAATGTTATGGGAAATTCCTGATAAAGAAAAATACCTTATTGTGACAAAGGTAAGCTCAAATGCAGACTTCTAATAGTAATAACCAAGCCAGGGCATGGATCTAGCATATTTTATGGTGTTTAGCCTCGTCTACATTATCAGTACATAAAGATGCTACTTGTCGAGCCAAGCATTAGGTCTAATAAAATATATTGCCTCCAAAGCCCACATCCAGATATACGTTTTAACATTGCACAGAGCTTTCACACCAACCCAATATAAAATGCTCTCCACACACAGGAATATTTTGCTGGCATCCAGTCTTCCCGTTTAACTGCAGCTCACCATTTTTCTTGACTTTCTGGGTTCACCAGGAAGCGGTGAAAAGTTAAACCAAGCTCATCTCCACATCTGTTATTACATCCAAAAGCACTGGTCACGTGATACTGCTACTTGCTTGCTTCAGCAATTTTTGGAATCGAAAAATATGGGATGCATTTTATCATGGCAAAACAGTGATACACAGGGTACATGGTGTGTGCAGCATCGCAACATCTCGAAACTCCAACAGCTATAGACATATAACATTTTGCCCAAAATTTAACTCTGCAGTCAGCACCTTTAACTGCAATCTGCAGAAATGTTTGGATTTATAAGCAACCAGATAAGTACACTAAGTTTAGACAAGTGTCATATTAACAATCTCAGAGTATGTCCTGTCTGCAGCCTGGCCCATTTCGGATGTTGCACATGAAGTTGTGATGGTAGGTCTTCGTATCACATGCACAAACTGCTGCATGCTCCTCACACGACTGCCACTCTAGTGATGAACAGACAGTACTGTTTCAGCACTACTGTTTTGGACCACAGGAGAGCACATGGCCACAGGGCAGGGCAGGGGAATGAAAGATGGCTGGCATGAAATAATCATCACAGCTCATCATGCTCTCTGGATAAGATAAAAGGGTACCCTTACCATAAGAATGGGAGTCGTTTCTGTCTGTGGGCTGATGCTGACACTGTTCATTACTTTACTTTGTTTACTGCTATGGGCAACAGTTGAGACCATTCACCCTCACTACCTTCAGAGCAGTCCTGATCCTCCTGCCTTTGCACCTTGTGACTGGCCTGCACCACAGTGCCTGGCCAGCAGTGATTGCCACCACAATCCACCTTGACACATCCCTCACTGCCCCCTGCACCCATATGGGACAATATCCCACACCCCCTCTGCACTCCCCAGCTGCCTCCCCCCACCTTGAGAAAATAAAAGGCTTTATCAACAACAGCCCTGCTTCAGTCTGTGTTCTGCCTGCTGCAGTGAGTCTCTACACTGGTGGAGACCCAGACCCCATCACCACCATGGATGCCATACTAAAACCAACCTTCACCAGCAGGGAGTCACTCAGAAACTGGTATGAGGGCTTGGACCAGCCACAGAGGAACTGCTAGCCCATCGCAACTTGAACATGGCCACAGCCACCCCTCTCTGCCACAACAGATAGTTTTCACATGACGTCACAGTCGGGGATTCCCTGGTGGCGGCCATCTTGGGGGGCGAGCTTACCGTACGGGTCATTGAGCACACATTGTAACGCGCGAGTTACATTTATTTATATATTATTTACATTTATAGTTACATTATTACTATTTAAAGCTAGCAATGGTGCACACCTGTTGTATTCACGGCTGTCGTAAAAGGTCAGGTGAGGACGTCAAGCGGAGCTTTTATGGAATTCCCACTGTACGGGAGCACAAAGGCGAGCAAAGAAACTCAGCATACAAAGGAGAAATCTATGGCTTGCGAGAATCAACCGCAAGGATTTTCAGCCTTCCAGACACAGCAAAGTCTGCTCCGATCATTTTATAAGTGGCAAGTTGTTTAAATAAACAATCAATTGTGTTTAAGTTTGTTTTTGGAAACCAAAACATCATGTAAACAATCTCTAGAGAATGCCTAACTGGAACCGCTGAGTGTACTGTATTTATAAAAACATTTGGTACAAGGCTACAAACATATGATTATTACTGGCCTATAAATTGTCATGTTTATCAGAAACAAAATGTAACAAGCCTACATGCCAGTTAATTATATTACAAAGTTTATACTGACATGGTACTATAATGCCACTAATGGATGTAAAATTTGTCTTAAATCAACTCGATATTATACACACACATATGCAGTGTTGAGAGCTCTAAAATTCCAATGTTTACATACCTTGGCTGTAATTAGGACACGGCTCTCACTGGTTTTTATATGGCGGACTTCGCGGACCCAGCCACAGACAAAATAATTGTATGACTCCAGCGACTTGTATGCTTTGAGGTCGTCAAGTGTGTAGGCGCTTTTAGTATTCACGAAATAGTTCACAATATCAGGGTACGATATGGATGGCAGCCCTGCATAGTCACTTGAAAATGCTTCTTTGTCCACTTCGTAGGGGTCAATTCCCCCAATCAAGGCCAGTTTGGCTGCATACCGTTGTCGTGAGATGTCGTCCAATGTATCCATATACTTCCGTTTGCTTGATTTCGCCGACATTGATCTTTATTTTAGAAAACTGACTATATAACTTAATAAATTCGTCTGAGATAACGTAGCCGGTAGTGGCAATGGTCCGTTTTGTTAGCCCCGCAAGATGGCGGCTGGGGGGCGTTCCCCGGGATGCCGTGACGTCAGTGAAAACTATCTATTGATGTCCAGTGCCTTCTGGCCAACCGGACTGTGGATGATTATGTAGAGGCCCACCTGCACATCTTCGGCACAACCAGATGGACACCCAACTGAAC
Organism: Neoarius graeffei; assembly: GCF_027579695.1. Classification (NCBI taxonomy): domain Eukaryota; kingdom Metazoa; phylum Chordata; class Actinopteri; order Siluriformes; family Ariidae; genus Neoarius; species Neoarius graeffei. The sequence goes on along the minus strand of NC_083576.1, from coordinate 35,857,071 downwards.
ACCACCAAAAAGTTATCTGCAACCAAATTGGCTAATGGCAACTGACATAAATGAACAGGTGGCCATGGACAAGTTCCTAAGGTCTGTACCACCACAGGAACACTTGGCAGTTGGTATGCAGTCTCCCAGGACCTCCAAGGAGATGGTTCAGGTGCTGGAGTGTGCTCTGATCAACTTGGCAATCAGCAGAGGAGAATGTGTTTTCCTGAACTCTGCTGCCAGTGCCAAGGGCCAGGCAGTAGAAGACAGAGGAGAACTCGCCAAGCTTGACACCCCCCAAACAGATCTGCTAAACAAAGGTGCATAACGGTCATCTCTGTTTAGCAGATTTGGACCTGCTGCAGTGCAGAATCAGTTTATGAATCTAGACCCCTGTAGGGCAAATCCATATAAAAGTTGCAGTCATTTCACTCCTTTGGTCTGACTTCAGGACAAAGTCAGATAGCCAGACAGCAAATGCCAATCCAGTATGCATTCAGTTCATGAGTCTATATCAGGCCCTTACGGATCTGCCTGCATGAAGTCTGCACATCTGTGGCAGATGCAGTTCCTACACCGCCACCTTGAATCATGCACCGCAATTATACATGTGGTAGATCTGGGTTACAGCCACAATATTAATTCACGCTTGGAGACAACCAATATGCACAGTCATTCTATATATAGGTACACAAAATGAGAGCATTAAATATCAGCCTGCTCAAGCACTAGGGCGCCCTGCCCCTTTCACCCAAAAATACAGGCCATTTAAAAAGAAAAAAAAAAAAAGCTATAATGGCCACAGCCACCCCTCTCCACTACAATTGATGGAATATAATAAGGGAATCCTTTAATAAATATGGTTCAAGTAGTCATATGAGAAACCTTGTTTTTGTTTCTGATTATAAAATTACAAAATTGTTCCTAGTATAGCCCCTGAGCATAACTATATCACCACTTGTTTACCGCAATGCATTGTCGAGGACAGCCGGGGTAGGTAGTTGAGCGATATGACGGACATCAGATTAATTTTATGTGAGAGTGATGTGAGAAAAGCGATTTTGCCGTGCTCTGTTGTGGAAGACAATGAAATTGGTGATTTAAAAGAGGTGGATAACATGTCAAGGGTTTACAGCAGGAAAATCGGAATCCAAATCAAGCTTGATGAGAAGGTAAGAGTCTAGACCGAATCTACCACACTGTACAAACATCAAATCTCAGAATGTCTCATTTCTGAGGACGTATATTGCACCAGCTAAACTTTATTGAGAAAACAAATCTATATGAATATCAGGAATTGTATGTAGACTCTCTGAAATTGGCTGTAATGTCTATCGTGCTCATGGCAAAGTTACATCAAGTCTAAGATTGCTTTGTGATCCTGGGCCCAGATGAACAGCATCAAAACATTTATAGATGAGTGATTAGTTAAATAAAACTTGACATCAGGAAACATTTACCCACCCCCACCCACCCCAACTTTGGAAACCCACTGATCTGTCATGTCACGTTCAGTATAATTGCATTTTCTTCAATAAATGCCACTAGTGAGGTATGCTGAACATTATACATACCCGAAAGAGAACCCTACATGGTTTGGGAGTTTTATCGGTCCAACAGGCTTGTTCAGCTGCCAAATGCTTTGGCATATTGAGAGGCAAAGGCCAAAAAACGCTTCTTTGTTTTACAGGCTTTGGAATATCACTAGTTTCAGACAATGAACAGTGTCGATTGTTATAATCTTCTATAACCGAAGTTCATTCCGCAGATGATGGAAATACTTCTGGGTCACAGTTTAAGTATGTCTTTTTCCCACCAGAGAAATGTAAGCTACAAACACTTGTCCATTTCAATTCAGTTCGAAGGTTTTTGTTGTGGATTAAACTTATCCATTTCTTTCTTCTCTTCTTCTCGACTGGCAGCTGATAAAGGCTCAAATTAGGTGTTCTTTTTGTTGTGGAGACACAGTAAGGCACACAGCAATTCACTTTAGGCATGGTTAAAACCGGTTAGACAGAACAACGCAGTGTTTAGCAAAGGCGAAAGTAAATAATACGGCTAAGCTGACTCTGGGTATCGCCCATAATGCATTACGGTAAGCAAGTGATGTAGTTACAGGGATAAGAGTGGGTCCTGATGAAAAAAGCAGAACATCTGTAATGGGGGGGGGGGGGGGGGGTCCAGGGGGACACCCCCCAGGAATTTCTTTTCAAAATGAGACTTTACACACCCCATTTCCTACAATCTGAGCTGTAGTTAATTAAAACACCTGATGCCTATTTTAATACTTATTGAAATAAAAACACTATTATATAGAACAATATGTATCAAAATCAATATGTGTATTGCATTAATTCAAAATAATATCTACATTTTATGGGGACTGGTTATTACTCATTGTCAACATGACTTTCTAAAAAAATGTCGATTAAAATTCAGTTTACATTAATAATTCAAATTTTCATATATTCAATATATTGAATTAAATAAAAACATTCACATCTTATGGAAACTGACCTTTTCCTAATGTCCACATTACTTGTATATGATTTCTTCACAATGTCTATTTAAACTTTAAAGTTATATAGCTATCAACACTGTCAGCTATAATTCAAATGATCATATATTCAATGTATTGAATCAAACAAATGCATATTTTATGGGGACCGTCTTTATCTTATTGTCCACATCACTTGTATGTTTTCTTCAAAAGGAAAATGTCTATTTACACTTTTTATAGTTAAAAAGTTATTTACAGTTCCCAGTTATCTTTGAAACAAATTTTCCTTTGATCATTTAGACTTCAGCTTCTTGGCCAAAGCCAAAAGCTCATCAGTCCTCTCTTTTTTCCTTTTTCTTTCATTAGCCAGCGCTTCCTGTGTTTTTACATGCTCTAACCTAGCTCTCTTCTGCTCTCTCACACTCCTCTCTTGCTTTGTTAAACTTGTTTTTTTATAACAGCATCAATTTCATGTACCTTCGCTTCATCTCGCTTGTCAATAGTATTCGGCATCTTGAGAAAAAACGCCGATTAGAGGAGCATATTTTTGATATGCAGCTCACGAACGTCTAAGTTTTGATAAAAGAAAGCGGATATTATGGTCTCGATATCGAGGTTTTGACCAATAACAATGTAGATAACACCAATTTTACATCACATTCAACGAGATTAAACGAGACTAAAGATGGCGACTTACAAATAATGTGTAAACATCGTTGGAGTTAATAAAGTTTGAACAGCATGAAGGAACATACCCCAACCCCCTGAAATTAATTAAAAAAAATTTCTCAACAGATTTGGCATAATATAAAAAGGTCGTTTTTTACTCAGAAAAAGCAGAAATCCGCCGAAAAGCGGAAAACTTTCATCCCTGAGTTATGAGTTGGGGTCATTCAGCTGAAGCAGGAGAGTGGAGCTGCTGAGGTCCAGGTAAGTAATTTAAACCTTAACTATATTTACTCCGCTATATGAGAATTTTGGAAAAGAAACAAAGCCTAACACTTTTTAAAAAATTTTTAATGATGTGAAATATAATACAAGCAAGTTGTTGCACACATGAGCTAACTTGATTAGCTCTTCCAACAGTTATTCTAATACTAATCTGTGAACAACAGTATGGTTCCTATATAGCTTAAATATTTCTTAATTGACTGTTTACAAAATTTGTTAATGATGCCCAACCAATCACTGCTTAGTAGTTGTCTCTCAGTGCTATCTTCTCAAGAAGTGAATGAAAAGTAACAGCTCATCCAGAACTGACAAAAGAAGACAAGAGAGCTACTGTTAATAGCGGTGTCCTTGTATGGGCCACAAATAGTTTTCACAAATTTCCCCAAATGAAGATCAATGACATGGCATGACTTTATTGATCTCCAGGTGGGGAAATTTGGAGAAACATTAGTGGCCCATATGGGGACACCGATATTAAAAAAAAAAGCTCTAAGGTAAACTAATATTATAACTCTGGGCTACTGTATTCACAAGCATACATTTTAGTATGATATGTGATGATAAATTACCTTACAGAACAATGTTTAGATCAGTTAGCTAGCCAAGTTACCTTTAAAGGTATACTGCCTTTCAGATTTTTCAAGCTTAGGTCATAAAAAGAATTTTCCCTGACACCCAATTATTTTTGTTTAATGGACCAAAAGCTACTGAATTCAAAATCAGACTTCCAATTTTATTAGTTTTTTTTATGTTGTTGTTGTTTAATAAAACAATTAAAAATCTATTTTTTTTTCTCGTTTCACTGTGACTCAATTCAAGATACTACATCATGCATCACATGGTGGGCTTTCCCCACTCGCGCAAGGCATTGTGGGATACAAATTTGAAACCAGAGAGAAAAAATGGCAGACATGAGTGTGCAAATGAAACATGAAAGACCGACTATAATAATAGAAAGCGAGAAGAAAAGATGTTATGCTGCGAAAGAAAGGAAACGCAGGACCAAACTAATAAATATCGGCGGTCAGTGAGCACCTTGGTGTGATGAGCTGTTCGTTTAGCGACAGAATGATGTAACTGTCAGTGCACGGTCAAGGTAAACCTGTAGATGGCAGTAATGCAGCACTGGATGCCAGCTGTCATCTTCATAGTCTTTATTTTTGTGTGTTTCACTGTAATAGATACCAATCTGCACTTGGAGCTGCCTCCATCGATCCATGACAGAAAGCTAGACCCAATGGATCCAGCAGATTTTTTTTCGAGGGCCAACAAGATCTCCCAGAAATGAACCACCTGATGTGGGAACTACAGTAAAAGAGAAAAGGTCAGTGCTACACTGGAATGGCTCAAAGCCATGCAGCCTCGGGGGGGGGGGGAGCTATTCCCAACCAGGCTCATTGCTTGGTTAAGCACATCCACCCATTCCTCTGCCCCACAGAGGACATCGCTATCACTCACAACTTCACTATGGACATAACTCCATCACCCTGCTTTGTGGAGGACATCACTACGCTATCTAACTCTGCTTCAGACGTTGCTCTGCCACCTGGCTTCACTCATAATTGCTGCCTCCCTGCACTGTGGTATGCATCACTCCCCCCCCTCTGGCCTCACAGGGGATGTTGCTCACCCCTCTGGCTCTGCTCTCCCTGCTTGCTTCATGGTGGCTGTCAATCAACCCTCATGCTCCAGCTTGGATGTCATGCCATCCCTTAGTTACAGTATGTGGAGGTGGTCACATTGCCTCACTGCTGAGTAAAGGATGTCACTGTGGAGCAGAAGACGAATGTATCGCTCCTCATGGACACTGGTCAGTCAAAGGGCCCCCACAACAAGGAAGACATTTTGCTTGGTTGTCCAAGGCCCCTTCTGAACTACATATAGACATGGACAGACACCCAGGCTTTTGACTCACATCTCAGATGCGTGTGCAACGTATGATGAAACGTGTGATGGTCATGGAACCAGAGGTGCAAGGGCTCCTCACTGCCACTTACAGCTATATTTTCCTTTCTTTATGCTCATCCCTTTTACCCCCCAATTCAAATTAATGGAGTTTCGGGAGAAAAACTTAGTGTCATGTCATGCTGTGCGCTTCGCGCTCTAAAATCTGTTTTGAATCATGCCACACTCTCTCTGTTAATCTACCCAGCACCAACTGTAGTTCATGTTAAAAAAAAAAAAAAAAGAAATTCAGAGCACAAATTGTCATGTCACACTGCGAGTTGAGCCATTTTAAACAGGATTCTTTTTATGGGAAAAATGACAAAAACGACAAGAATGAGAGAACAGGTGCATCTATCCAAAAGCTGTATACAAATGCACTTCAGGATGGACATGTCAGAGCTGGAACAGGGTCAATCCTTTTTTTTTTTTTTTATAGACAATGACTTTTCATTTTACAGGTCTTTACGCTATGCAGCTTACAGACAATTCATTTGGTGGACTCACGGCTACTTGGGGAAAACAGTAAGGAGAGTTATTAGTGTGCTTCCTAAGCACAAAGCAACCTGAAGCACACTACTGTTTTTAAGTTTACTTTATTATTATAATTATTATTTCATCCGTTTGACACCGCTACTCCTCCTACAGCTTTTGCACTGCAAAATATGATGCCTTCGCAAGTGAAAATATTTTGAATATAGCTGATACCCCGCCTTTCGCCCGTAGTCAGCTGGGATAGGCTCCAGCTTGCCTGCGACCCTGTAGAACAGGATAAAGCAGCTACAGATAATGAGATGAGATGAGATAGCTGAAATGATCTAGCATTTCCAATTAGAAGAATACAAGACACTAATTTTGAGATTATTAAACCTAGTTCTAGATTGCAACCAACTTATTCCAAGATGTCTGACCAAGTAAAAATCTGTCCATGCAGAAAAATAATTTCACTAGTATTGAGTAATTTTCTTCTCATATTCAGTTTTCAATTTTTTGCAGTGAGATACACCAACACCGTTCCAACTCCGACACATCTGTCCTGAACCATGCCAAGCACTCTGTTAATCTACCCATCATGATCACGTAAAAGAAAAAAAAAAAAAGATTTTAGAGCGCAAATTGTCATGTTGCACGAGTTGAGCCATTTTAGAGATTCTAGAGCATGCAGGGACACACACACACACACACACTTTGCCCCACACTTTCTGTAGATCATGTTTAAAAAAAAAAAGATTTTGCAGTGCGAGGTCTCATGTCTGATCCAGTTTCTGGTCAGTGACACTTTGCCACAACTGAGGTGGGGTTTACATTAGACCGTATCAGCGGATCATCAGATTAACGTTTTTAAAACGATTAGCGTGCACACAGCAATGCCAATACACGATTTGCGTGCACACAGCAACGCCAATACACGGATACGCTCGGCTCCGCAGGCATCCTGCGCTCCAAATCACTCCGCCCTGAACAGCGAGTGCCCTCTGGAGGGTGCGCACTCCGGCCCTGCGCAGCTCACAGAGCGCGCGAGTGAAGTGCACAAGCAGTGATTCGGGACTGAGCCGCTGTGTGTGTGATCTCAGTGCATATCGGGCATGCGCGTCACTTACCACTTGCAAGTGGAAGGATGGCAAGCCTAAAGACAATCATAACTACACAATGGGCAGTATTTGCATCAGTATTTGCAGTATTTTCATACTTTTATACTCTTTAATGAAAGGTGATACAAGGCGGAAGTCCGCGCCGTTTTTCAGCAGTCGCGTCACATGACCAACGCCAGCGAATCAGGAAGGTGGATGTCACAGTGACGTTGTCCAATGACGACGCCAGCTAGAGCTCAGCACAGCGTATCTGCGTATTCTCAATGTTTACACAGCACCGGACCAGACACGATCTGGATTGAATACGTGGACCCTGGAGGATTCCCGTTTCCCGGCGTTTTAATGTAAATGGACAGTGCATCCGCGAAGAAAACGAGACAGATACGGTCTAATGTAAACTTGGCCTGAGTAAGCACACTTTGTATTTTTCCTGTGCATGTTCCAGCTTGTGCTTTCTTTTTAGCATCACTTTGCCATTTATATGCTGCACAATGAGGCATACTTATTTAAAAACTGATAAATTCGGTAAAATACTTGTAAAATTAGCAAAACTACGATGTAACCACAGAATATAAACAACTGAGTTGCTCCAAGCAACCATTACATGACATCATATACGTCAAGTCCATCTGGCATTTTAAAGAAATTCATTTCTCTCAAAGACTATTTGGTCCAAAAAAAAAAGTTTGATTTTTGAAAAAAACGCGACTACTTTTACTGAAAATAAATTTGAGAACAAATCCACTGGAGGATCCCTTTAAGGAGTTTAAATTCCATGGGACTGTCGCCAACCTTCCCTGGAAGTGACTGCAAAAGGAAAAGCCATCACAGAAGGATAGTGTCAATGATACATAGAGCCAAGGACAACTTCCAAAGAGATAGAAGTTGAACTCCAAGGTCAAGGTAAGTCAATGTCTGTACCATCCGTCACTTCTTGAGTGACAGTAAGCTTAATGGAGAAGGACTTTTTTTAAGCAAAATTGTATGAATGAATGAATGAATGAATGAATGAACGAGGGAGGAAGGAAGGAAGGAAGGAAGGAAGGAAGGAAGGAAGGAAGGAAGGAAGGAAGGAAATTTCGTAAAATGCATATTGACAAGCCACAATGCTTGTGGGAGCATGTCCTTTAGACAGATGAGACAAACTCAAGCTTATTGGCAAGTCACATCAGCTCTATGTTCACAGAAGAAAAAAAAAAAAAAGCTTTCAAAGAAAAACAATGCCATACCAATTGTAAAACATGAAAGCGGCTTAGTTATGATTTGGGGCTGCTTTGCAACACCTTGCACGGGGTGCCTTGAATCTGTGCAGGGCACAATGAAATCTCAAGACTATCAAGGCATTCTGGAGCAAAACATACTACCCAGTGTCAGGAAGCTCCGTCTCAGTCGAAGGTCATGCATCTTCCAACAGAATAAAGGCCCAAAACACACAGCTAAAAGCACCTAAGAATGGCAAAGAACAAAAACACTGGACTTTTCTGACGTGGCCTTTTATGAGCCCTGATCAGAATCCTATCGAACATCTCTGCAAAAAGCTGAAACATGCAGTGTGGAGAAGGCACCTTTCAAACCTGAGACAGCTAGAGCAGCTTGCTCAGGAAGAGTGGGCCAAACTACCTGTTGGCAGATGCAGAAGTCATACTGACAGCCAAAGAGATCACTTGTTCGTGGTGATTGCTGCTAAAGGTTGTGAAACAAAATATTAAAGCCAAAAAAACCCAAAAAGTAAACTTCTTTATCCTGAGAAATAATATCCATACAAGACAATATGAGTACAATACCATATGAGTATTCACTTGTTCATATTTGTACGTACCTGTATCCTGATTTTATTTTAAAAGAACAGGCGCCACAAGTTCAATCATTCTACATGGACACACAGATGAAAACCTGGAAGAGTATGGAGGTGTACAACTTTTTATATGAGGCTGGGTTAAAGATCTGGAGATCAAAATACTACAAAAATCCTGTATCGTTTTTGCCTGGGTAAATAGGAATTTCTGGGCTTTTTGTCCGCATCTTTGCGATGGTTGGTAGGACGCTACAAGTTTTGGTATCAGGTGTAAACAAAACAACTGCCACTTGATTCCCAAACCTCCCTGCTCTTCTCTTCCAGCAGGCATCACAGATCCATAGAATTTACCCACAAACGTATTTATTTCTCTCTCTCTCTCTCTGTGTATATGCATGCGTGTGTGTGCTCTGTGTGCGTGCGTGCATGCGCGGGTTAAATGTAGAGGAGGAATATGACAAAAAGGCTTGTTCGTCTTAATTTACCCACAAAAGTATTTACTCCACTTGAAGTGTTCAGCAAACCAGCTACGGGATTTGGGACACTATGACCTTCTGAACTAGTTAGTATTTGGCTTCAAACCTGAAAAAAAATTTGTGGCCCAGTGGTACTGTATTCAACCCATCTCCATCTGAAGGAGTGATAATGCGCATATGCGCACGCACGCACACTCTCTCTCAGACACGCATGCAAGTGTGTGTCTGAGAGAGAGAGAGAGAGAGAGAGAGAGAGAGAGAGAGAGAGAGAGAAAAGCACCCCGCATTTTAAGATTCCGAAAATTGCCAAAGCAAGCAAGCAGCGATATCACGTGACCACTGTGGGACATGTTTGACCTACTTTTAACCAAAACAAGTCAGCATGGGCAAATACGGCAGACTCTGCTCTCCCACGAGCTAGAAGCAAGCGGAAAAGAAAAAGAAAGCCTGCCTACTGAGCGCAACTACAAAATAGAGCAAGGTTAGATGACGTCATTTTTCTGGACAGAAAATCATTCTAGCTAGCGCTTAGCTATCTTAGCCTTAGAATGCATGGCTCGACTCCACAGTAGCGAGTATGGCGTTTTCAGGGCCTTTCACATGACGACATAATTGCAGATTTGTTTATCCAGCCAAGCTTTGTGTTTGATAACGACCGGCACAAGTGTACCCGAGTACACTTGTGGATAGCTGAACCGTTTATGGCAGTATTTGGGGGACTTGGAGGTGGAATTTTGAGGTGCACCTGGGATGATCTGCTGTTTTTGCGGAATAAGGATTATCCAGCACCGAATTTGGACAACTGGGGAGAGCTGAGACAATACCTTGATTACTGGCAGAAAGCTTCCAAGAGGAAGCAGGGAAGGAGGGGGGGAGTAAGGCAGAGGTTGAAGAGACTTACTGGCACACTGAAAAGTCTGCTGCTCCCCTCCATTATGCTTGCCAGTGTCTGCTCTTTACGCAATAAATTGGATGAACTACATGCAAACATATCATGCCAGTGGGCGTATAAGGAAGTGAGCTTGATCTGCCTAACAGAAACGTTGTTTGATAATTCAATCGCAGACTCTGAGCTCTCTGGATGGATTTGGAATTCTGCTTAGATTGGACTGGGATACGGTGAGTAGCCTGAAGACATATGGAGGGGTGAGCTTTGTGTGTGTGTGTGTGTGTGTGTGTGTGTGTGTGTGTGTGTGTGTGTGTGCGCGTGTCTGAGTGAGAGAGAGAATATAAGGATTGGAGTAGAACTGCTCATGTGAAAGACTCCTGTTGTATACCCAATTTAGAGCTGCCTGTTGTGCCATTTAGACCCAAGTATATCCCCCGAGAGTTTGGTCACCTGATTCTCATGCTTGTCTACATACCTCCCTCTGGTAACGTTACACAGGCATCAGAGGCCATTGCTGCACGTCTCCACAAAATTGACTGTGCATCCCCAGACTCCCCTGTTTTCATCCTAGGGGACTTTAATGCCTACAGGCCAAGTGAGATTCTCCCTACTCATCAACAGTATGTGATATGTGCTACCAGAGATGACAAAATAATTGACCTCTGTTATGGTAATGTAATTAAATTTTTTTTCTCCTGATGGCAGCACCCTGTTTGGCTGCGGCTGCATGGGCCTGTAACAGCTATGTACTTGCCAGCACTTGCTGGAATTACGCTCATCCAGTGACTTCGGCTTCGTAAACACAACTACTCGGGAGTGTTTGCGTAGCTTCGGAGTGCTACACCGGAAAGACCCAGGGGCCTACGGTGCAGCGGACTCCCTTAGCAGCATAAGTCAACGGAGGAGCAAGCGGAGGTGGTGTGACCAAAGGCGGAAGCGTGGCTGTTGGGGGGGGGGGGGGGGGGGGGGCTAACAGTTAAGCTAAAAGCTAACCCCTATAAAACACCGCTTCCATCCATCTTCCTCACTAACGTTTGCTCCCTGGAGAACAAAATACATCATCTGCAGCTGGAATTAACAACAAAACGAGAGATGAGGAACTGCTGCGCAATAATTCTGACAAACATGGCTTAACTCACCAATTCCGGACAATGTTGTCAGCATAGAGGGGCTAGCTACATTTCGTGTCGACAGGAGCTGCGCACTAAGTGGTAAATCCCGAGGGGGTGGCTTGTGTATTTATATCAATAACAATTGGTGTAAAAATGCTAAGTTTGTCTCAAGACACTGCTCACCGGACATTGAGCTTTTGACTGTAAACTGCAGACCATTCTACCTGCCCAGGGAGTTTACTTTAGTTTCCATCACTGCTGTGTACGTGCCCCCCAGTGCTAACACAAAGGAGGCTATGAGTGTTCTCTATCGGACTATTAGAGAGTTGCAATCCACTCACACTGAGGGCTTTTTCATTGTGGCTAGGGTTTTTGACCAGGCCAACATGAAGACAGTTCTCCCTCATTTTCACCAGCATGTCGATTGTGCAACCAGGGAAGCAAACACATTAGACATGGCCTACACCAACATGAAGGATGCATTCAGAGCAGCCCCCCGCCCCCACCTTGGCTCTTCTGACCATTTATCCATTATGCTAATCCCTGAATATAAGCCCCTGCTGATCAGAGGAAAACCTACAGTGAGGCAGGTAAGGGTGTGGTCTGAGGGGGCTATGGAGGCACAACAGGACTGTTTTGAGTGCACGGACTGGGACATGTTCAAGGAAGCTGCCACTTATAATGATCATATAAACATAGAGGAGTATGCCATGTCTGTGTCAGCCTACATCAACAAACGCATGGAGGACGTCAACGACAAAGAGCATCACCATCTGGGCCAACCAAAAACTCTGGATGACTGATGAAGTACGCAAAATGCTAAAGGCACGGAACTCAGCCTTCAAGTCTGGCAACGAGAAGGCACCGAGAGCCAACTTGAACCATGCCATCAGACTAGCAAAGTGCACTCACAGTCAAAAAATTCAGGACTTTTTCCATGACGCCGCTAACACTAGGGATATGTGGCAAGGCATACGGGGTATCACAAACTACAGGATGGCCCCTCCTGAGTGTGATGATGACACAGGTGTTAGATTTAAAGCCATGATTTAAGTTAGTTTTATAGCTACACGTGATTTAGGATTGTTAGACTTTATGATTTTAATATTTTAGAGCTTTTAAGATCCTTTATTATTTTAGACTAACCTGACCTTCCTCTTTGCTCTTTCCGCTTTGCTTTTAAAAGCTCTAAAACATTAAAATCATAAAGTCTAACAATCCTAAATCACGTGTAGCTATAAAACTAACTTAAATCATGGCTTTAAATCTAACAACAGGCTTCCTCAATGAACTCAACTTCTTTGGGAGTTTTGAGGCACTAAATAGCACTCCTGCTGTGAAAGCTGTTCCCCATCAGAAACCTCAAAATCACATCACTCAACGACTACCAGCCCATCACACTCACTCCCATTATGAAGAAGTGCTTTGAGAGGCTGGTAAAGGAGCACATCACCTCCAGGCTCCCTCCCACATTTGACCCCTTCCAGTTTGCCTACCGGCCAAACCACTCCACTGAGGACGCCATCTCTTCTACTCTTCACCTGAGCCTTGCACACCTGAAGGAGAACACCACTCGTGCAGATGCTGTTCCTGGACTTCAGCTCAGTGTTTAATACCATCATTCCACAGCATCTGGTGAACAAACTGGGTTCCCTGGGCTTCAGCACCTCCCTATGCAACTGGCTGCTGGACTTGCTCTCTGAAAGACCACAGTCAGTGCGGGTCGGACAGAACACCTCCAGTGTCATCACCCTCAGCGCAGGCTCCCCTCAGGACTGTGTCCTGAGCCCTCTGCTGTTCTCACTCTGATGACACACGACTGCGTCCCCAGGACTGCCAGCAACCACATTGTGAAGTTTGTGGACGACACAACAGTGGTGGGCCTCATCAGGGACGACAACGACCTGGCCTATAGAGAGGAGGTGGAGCAGCTGGTGGGCTGGTGCAGAGAAAACAAACTGATCCTGAGCGTGGACAAAACCAAAGAAATCATTGTCGACTTTAGGAAGAACCAGCCCAGCCACGCTCCACTTCTCATCAACAACATGGCTGTGGAGGTGGTCAATAGCATCAGGTTCCTGGGGGGGTGAACATCACAGACAACTTCACCTGGTCTGTGAACACCGCGTCACTGATCAAGAAGGCACAGCAGCATCTACACTTCCTGCATAGGATGAGGAGAGCCCACCTGCCCTCGCCCATCCTCACTACATTCTACAAAAGCACCATAGAGAGCATTCTAACCAGCTGTATCTCTGTGTGGTGTGTGGAGGCTGCAGTGCCTCTGACTCAAAGAATGCGAGGAGAGTGGTGAAGACAGCAGAGAAAATCATTGGGACTTCTCTTCCCTCCATTCATGACATCGCACTAAACGCTGCATGTCCCAAGCCAGAAACATCATCAGTGACCCCTCACACTCTCACTATGGACTGTTGTCCCTCCTGGCCTCTGGAAATAGGTTCTGCAGCATTCGGTGCAGGACCACCAGATTCTGTAACAGCTTTTTCCCCCAGGTCACCAGACTGCTGAACTCCAAATCCAAACTTAAATAAAACTGAACTCTAAACTTCTATTTATACTTGAACAATTCCTAAATCCACGTCACTTTATACTACTGCACTTTATAATATTTTTGCTGCTGCATATTTTAATATACTTTTATACTTAATTCCATGCTGAGCCAAATTTCAATGAAATTTCATTCTGTGTACACTTGTTGCATACTGAATGAAAATAAAGGTTATCTATGTACGCATTTAAATAAATAAATAAATAAAAATTTTAAAACCCACCACCGCCTCTTAATTTGGCAGACCATAATGTTGTCCATCTTATCCCTGCTTACCGCACAAAATTGCAGAGAGGGGGCGTGGCTAAGAAGCAGGTGAAAAGGTGGGATAATACTGTGGTTGCGACTCTACAGGGCTGCTTTGACTGTACAGATGTTCATTCAGGGAAGTAGCCTTGAGAAAGCTACCGAGGTAGTTATTCATTATATCACCTTTTGTGAGAAGAGGATTGTCCCCACAAAAACTGTTAAAACTCTGAGGTCAAGAGCTTTGCTAGCAAAGCTTGGCAGGTTCAGAATGAGTAGGTCATACATTTAGAGAAATATCTTTGCGAGTTTTTATCATGCAAGCATGATAAACATATTGACACAAACTTTATACTTTATGTGCCCACTGCCAAATAATATACATTTTAATTACCTAAATTAGATGAAACATATAACTTGTCACCTTACTCAGTCACACCAGAGTCGGAGTGCTGAGTGCCCGCTTATGCATTCATAAAAGACTATTCACATGGTAACGGCATGATCATCACTTTAACTCCTTCGGTTTCAATTGGTTTCTTTTTTGCGGTGGGAATGCCCACCGTAAACAGAATAAAATGTCAGCCATAGTTTAGGCTACCCATTTGGAGGTAAAACATGTGAGATGCCACGGCAATTTTATGCTCAGGAGGCGAGTCGGATGATTCAGGACAGCGATTCAATTTCAGGACAGTGATTCAATTCATGATTCAGGACAGCGATTCAATTCATGATTCAGGACAGCGATTCATTTTCAGGACAGCGATTCAATTCAATCTTGAGAACCACGACACTGATTATGAGCGATGCCCCCTTTTTTCTTTTTTTTTTAAACTTCGATCGATCCAGCCGAAGATCAGCTCGAGGAAGTGCAAACATTTCTTATATTTCTTATAAGCATATCGGTTGATGTGTGCACTGTAGTGCATACACAGGAAAAATTAATGAGCAATTTTTCCAGAGTTAAAAGTATTTTCCTCAAAAATAGTTAATTTTGCTCTATTTTGAGTTTAGAGTGTAAAATTCGGAGTTGGGGTGGAAGAAAAATTAGAGTAATTGTGTAACAGGGTTGGTTGTGGCTCTGAACTGAGTACAAGAGTTAATTTCAAGACAGACTGAATAAAATCAAATACCACCACAAAGAGTAAAATATTAACACTGAATTGAGGAAAATTGACTCTGGAAAAACAGCTCTCTCAAAAGAGTAACTTTTACTCTTTTTAGAGAGGGACCAAATGTTATCTGGTGTAGAATAAAATTTTCTTCAATTTGAGTAAATTTTACTCAGGCAAATTTCCTGTGCTTGCTTCTTGAGGAAACAAAATGTGCACCAGTGCTTGTTTGCTCTCTTTCCTTCTTTGTCTTTTTCTGGCACTCTAATAATTGTGCCATGCTCTGATGTCAATTTCAACAAATCTAAGTAGTATTTTCAGGTCATATGACTTTTTTTGTATTCAGCACAAGTTAAGCTACAATAATATGCATACCACATAGGATATCATGATTGTACTTAAAAATATATATCAGATAAAAGAAAATGTTGTAAAAACCAGTTTTAGAACTGTGTTAGAATGTGTGAAAACACATTACCTTACCCACTGTGATGTCATACATATTTGCATATAAACAGCATGGAGAGGTGGATGATGCTGTATTAACGTTGCTGCATGGAGTCTTAACTCCTCTTGAGAATCCCAAGTCATTTGTTCAACAATTGTTTGTGGACTTCTCAAGTGCCTTTAATACTGTGCAACCCCACCTAATGGGATGAAAACTGTTTCAGATGGATGTTTATCCAAACTTGATCCTCTGGGTCCTTTCATTTTTGACAGACAGACACCAGAGTGTCAGATGGCCCTTTTCCACTACCCTTTTTCAGCTCACTTCAGCCCGACATGGCTCGCGTTTCGACTACCTCAGAGCAGCACGACTCAGCTCGCTTCAGCCCTGCTCAGCCCCCAAAACTCGCACGGTTTTGGAGTGGGGCTGAAGCGAGCCAAACCGAGCCGAGTGAGGCTAGGGGCGTGAGGAGACACTCCCCTGTGCACTGATTGGTGAGGAGGAGTGTCCTCACATGCCCACACACGCCCCGCGAGCACGCTGGGATCTGTAAACACCGTAAACCCGGAAGAAGAAAAATTACGAATTACGAGAATTTCTGAAGCCTTATGCGCCTCGCCTCATCTATACGCTCTTGCCAGTATCTGTTGGCGTTGTCGGTGACAACAAGCCACAGCACCAAGACCAGCAACACTAACGACTCCATGTCCTCCATGTTTATTGTTTACTATCCGGGTCGTGAGACTACCGCTTAAAAGGTCACTGATGTCACTGTTTGCGCCACCTAACGACATCACGTGACGTCCACCCACTTTCGCTAACTCCACCCAATGTGTCCACCCACTTCCAGCCAGCACAATTCAGCGCGGTTGTAGTCGAAATGCAACTCCAACAGCCCCACTCAGCTCGACTCAGCCCAACTCAGCATGGCACGGCTCAGCCCAACTCTGCCGCGTTGGTAGTGGAAAAGCAGCAAGAGTTAGTGGTTTTCAGTTTATCTAAGAAAATCTCTACAGGAATTCTACAAGGTTCTGTAATTTCACCAGTTCTGTATATATTATACACAAATGACTGCAGGAGCACTGATCCAAGTATAATATACATGAAATACTCCAATGATACCATGATCATGGATACCACCAACTCGCAGGAACAGTTACAGACTAAGATGGATACGTTTGCAGAGCGGTGCAAGCTGAACTGCCATAATCTCAACATTGCCAAGACAAAGGAACTGGCTGTTGAATTTTGTAAAGAACCTCCCAGTGTTCACACACTGTCAGTAAACAATCAACAAATAGATAGGATTGAGTCATATAGCTACTTTGGGAAAATAACTGATCACAGACTTACCTTTCAACCAAACAGTGAAAACATCTAAGTGTCAGCAGTGCCTCTTTTTCTTGAGGAAACGCCACAAACTTTATGTTCATCAATCAGTCCTGATGGCTTTTTACATGTTTTATTGAATCTGTAATTACTTTTAATATTTCAGCCTGGTTTGGGTCACTATCTAACATTCATTGCAACCCACTAAACAAAATCATAACATTGAGCAGTAAAATAATTGGATTGGAGCAGGAACCACTTATCAGTCTCTACAATAGAAGGACTAAATTCTAAGGAACACAAATAGCCTTGGACACTACACACACTGTACTGTACAGTCAAGACTGTCTTTTACCTTCAGGTCAGAGATACAGATCACTCACCATCAGGACTAATGCCCCTTTTCCACCAAAGCAGTTCCAGGGCTGGTTCGGGGCCAGAGCTGAGTTTGGAACCGGGTTTTCTGTTTCCACTGACAAAGAACTGGCTCTGGGGCCAGAAAAAAACGGTTCCAGGCTAGCACCAACTCTCTGCTGGGCCAAAGGAAAGAACTGCTTATGTCAGCGGGGGGCGGAGTTGTGAAGACCAACAACAATAACAAGACCGCGAAAGAGCGCCATTTTTAAGCGACGAGAAGCAGCAGCTGTACAAACACGAAGTCATCCATTATTATTATTGTTGTTGTTGCTGCTGCTGCTTCTTCCGTGTTGTTTTTGCTTTGATATTCGCGCCAAGGTTTATGTAAACGTAGCGCCGTAACTGACGTATACAGCGATGTAATGACGTGGCTCCGCTTAGCACCACGAGCTATGGAAAAGCAAACTGGTTCTCAGCTGGCTCGCAAGTTGAACGAGTTGTGAACCAGCACTGGCCCCGAACCAGCCCTGGAACTGATTTGGTGGAAAAGGGGTATAAGAGAGCCATGTCAAGTTTTGCGCCTACATCCATTAGACTTATAAATGGTTGCACACTTTGTGTGTGTTATTTATTGTGCTTTGTAAGCTTTATTTTCCACTGTTAATTGATCTATATGGTATATTGTGATGTCCATGTGGGTAGATAAATTAGATGAATACGCACTGATGCTTTTCCCATATCAAGTTCCTAACAGAAAAATAAAGTTCTTTGAATTGAATTAAGTGAGTGCAAGCCTGATTCTGTACATCTACAGATAAACTTGTAGAACTTGCATCTAAAAGGAACAAATGCCAGAGACCTGTAGTGCTTTTGGATGAATGACAGATATGGAGATAAGCCTGGTTTAACTTTTCACCGCTTACTGATAAACCCAGAAAGACGAGAAAAATGGCAAACTGCAGTTAAATGGGGAAGACTGGATGCCAACAAAACATCCAAAATATTGCACAGAGCTCTGTGCAATATTAAAATGTATATCTGGATGTGGGCTTTGGACAGGATATATTTTATTAGACCTAATGCTGGGAGTATCAGGTATTTATCCTCTCATGGATGAAAAGCAATCCTAAGGTGTCTTTGAGACTTGCCTTTTAACCAAACAGTGAAAACATCCAAGTGTCAGCAATGCCTCTTTTTCTTGAGGAAATGCCACAAACTTTCTGCTCTTTCTCCTTCACAAAAGAGAAGGAGCAGAATCACATCAAGAAAGCACTTCAGAACTGCGGGTATCCCAACTGGTCTTTCTTCAAGAGCAGAAAAAGGAACATAACAGACAAGGAGGATAACAGGAACATACGCAAGAACATTGTCATTCCCTACATTTCTGGTCTATCTGAGAAACTCAGGAGGATCTTCTACAAACACAACATTCCGGTACATTTCAGACCCAGTAACACCCTGAAGCAGAAACTGGTCCACCCTAAGGACAGAATAGCCAGACACAAACAGGACAACGTACTGTATGCAATTCAGTGCAGTGAGGATTGCACGGACTCGTATATTGGAGAAACAAAACAACTGCTTCACAGGCGCATGGCTCAACACAGGAGAGCCAGTTCCTCAGGCCAGGACTCTGCTGTCTATATTCATCTTAACAACAAAGGACTCTCATTTCAGGATTGCAATGTACGCATTTTAGCCAGAGAGGATCGTTGGTATGAGCGAGGAGTTAAAGAAGCCATTTTTGTCAACCTGGAACAGCCATCACTGAACAGAGGTGGAGGTCTCAGACATCATTTATCAGCCACTTACAATGCAGTCCTTGGCACACTTCCCAGACAACTGAATGCACACCAAAACCCAGCTGTTTTCAGTGACTAACAGGAGGACAGAGAGAACCAGCAGTCCATTGATCAGCCTAACGACTCTCGAGGCCGACTCACACCAACAGGATGGCTCAACGACACCTTAGGATTACTTTTCATCCATCAGAGGATAAATACCTGATACTCCCTATTAGTCAGACAGAACTGAAGAAGCCTTTCGGATGAAAGGTGAAACGTCTTCAAGAATCTTCAAGCAAGTCTAGTTGCTCCCTTTTACCACCCACAGTTTACTATGACTTGGATGACTGAGAATCTTCACAGACAAACATTTTATATTAGGTTAGTGTGAAAGCTCTGTGCAATATTAAAATGTATATCTGGATGTGAGCTTTGGACAGGATATATTTTATTAGACCTAATGCTGTCATGGAAGTCTGTATCTCAAAAGAATCCATAAAAAAAATATACTTGCATGAAAGAAGTTGCTTTAAAACGCTTTTAGTGCACAGAAACAATGCAAGCATGAGTGATTCCCAGAAAAACACTGGCCTCTGACCTTTTGTTAACAGTTTTCATGTCAGGTCCCTTTTTGGGAGACCTGTCCTAGGACTGCTCCAAAACAAAATTGCAGCTCCTATTAAAATCATTGTAAAAGGACTTTCTTTGTTTGAAACACAGACTTCTGATTGGCTACCCAATATGGGGCTTCTCAGTGGGTGAAACATATTTCCTACTATTTTCCTAAAGAAAACAGACATACTAGCATGCCATTTTAAGGGTTTTACTACTTAATGTCAGGTTTATCATTGTAAAGGTATTTTGCGTAACAATCAATCAGTGGTGGTGAACACACGATCACATACACACAAGGTCTTCTCAACATTGAAGCCCAAAGTGTACTTAGACTCAGCTTTAAGGAGCTTAATGTTAAAATACCTTCTCAGTATAACAATCATAAATTCATGCCAAATAATACAATTTCACCATGAGCTCAAAAATAATTGTTACGAGCTAAAACAGTTTGTGCGCGCACGCCTGTATATGTGCATGTGTGTGTGTGTTTGTGTGAGGCCCAGAAAATAATGAAATAAGCAGTCCTGAAGGCTTCCCACCTTGACCTAAAAAGATAACTGTAGAAAATCTAACACCTTCCGATGCCCCAGAGACCACGAAAAGCCTGTTCTGAAACATGCTCTGAAGCTCTAAACAGCAAGCTAGAGTCAAAATTCTCAAAATGCTTGGCTAGACTAACAGCATGTTTGTTATGTACTGATAATGTAGATAAGGCTAAACACCAAAAAAAAAAAAAAAATGCTAGATCTATGCCCTGGCTTGTTTATTGCTATTAGAAGTCCACGTTTGAGCACGTCATCTTTGTCATTACATTACTGACATTTAGCAGACGCTTTTATCCAGAGCGACATAGAACATAGCAGCCTGGGGAGCATTTGGGGGTTAGGCGCCTTGCTCAAGGGCACTTCAGCCATTCCTGCTGGTCCAGGGAATCAAACAGACAACCTTTTGGTCCCAAAGCCACTTCTCTAACAATTAGGCCATGGCTTCCCCCATCATAATAAGGTATTTTTACTTACTGGGAATTTCCCATAACATTCTGGCATGCATGAAACCTACCTTGAAACATTTGCTGGCATCAGTACTTTTGTGTGCCTTTAGCATCTCCTGTGTATTAAGAAGTCCCAATACTAAATAGCTCAGGATGTCATGGTGTCCCAAATTCGGTAGCTGGTTTGCCATACGCTTTTTAAGTGTGTGTGTGTGTGGGGGGGGGGGGGGGGGGGGGGGGGAATACACATGTGGGGCGATTAAAAAGAAGCAGCCTTTATTTTTGTCACATGTTCACTCAAGCACAGTGAAATTCCTCCTCTGCCTTTAAACCATCTGAAGCAGTGAACATGCATGCGCGCACACACAGTGAGAGGGGGAGAGAGTGCAGTGAGCAGGATAAATAAATGTTTGTGGGTAAATTATATGGATCTGGGATACATGCATGTTTCAGCATTTGGATGTAACGCAATCTGCTGGTATAATATAAATTTTTAATTGGCACAATGTTTTCCACGCATCGCCATCTTGGTGTGACGCAGTTCCATAGTTATGCTAATTAGTTAAAGCTCCTTACATTTGGCTATTTCCAAAGGGTCATACTGTTTAAGAGGTAGGACAACAATCCCAAAACTGAGAAAAGCAACCCTCAGCACACCAAAATGATCACATCTCATCTGCATGATATTGTTCTTGTGAGACAGGAAAATGCCATGTACAATTAATTTTTTTTTAATTTCAGATGACTTTGCAATCAGCACCTTTAATCAGTTTGAACATTAAATAAATCTTGTCTTTCTATTGTATTCAACTGAAAATAGATTGAAAAGGAATTACTAATCATTGCAACCCAATGTTTTTGGAACTGGGGTTGTAAAAAACCCTAAAATGCGTTAAAATATAGACATTAGCACTAATATGCAAATGAAGCTACAGGATCTGGGCCACATCTGTCTTGGATAAGCAAGGGTGCTGGGCCAGTGTTGGTCTCACTGTAACACTTGTGCAACATTTGGATCAGACATGAAAATGAGTCATAGGTCTATGCCTGATCTGGTCCAAATATAATAAAATTAAAAAGAGTAGTTATCAGGTTAGTTGGCTGAGCTGTCCATGGTCACTTCTCAGTTCCAAGCCCTCACCATCACCCTTAAACTAGACGGCACAACCGCTCCAACCCTGCTAGATTCGGGGAGCACCATCACACTGCTCATCAGTCCTACTCCGGGCCGAAATGGCAGCATTTCGGTCTCCTGCGTGCATGCGAATGTTCAGGTGGTCCCTGGCACTGAGGGACCAGGCAACCGAAGAGGTGACTGGCCATTACTAATTGAGTTGGTGCCTGAATTACCTGTGCCTCTATTTGTAGGGACAGATTGGCCAGGGTTCCCCACCGACCCAACCACAACCTTGAGGTCCAAGGAAGCCTGGAGACTATCACAATAAAACCCACCCCAGGCCTGCCCAGCACCAACGCCAGAGCTGAGAGCAAGTATGGCAATAAAAAGATCTGGCAATAAGAGTCTGACAATAAAAAGAACACAACCATTTAGGAATTACAGCCATTTTTTCATAGTCCCTCCATTTTCATAGGCTCAAAAACATTTGGACAACTGACTGGTAAGCAGTTTCATGGCCAGTTGCAACCAATTTCCCCATTATTTCATGGCTAATTAAAAAGAGATAAAATGTCAAGTTGACTCCAAGCATTGAATTTGCATTTGGCAGCTGTTCATGGGACCTCTCAATATGTAGTCCAAAGAGGTGTCGAAAAAACAAAGCTGAAAAATCAAAAGACTCATCAGCGCAGTAGCAGAAACTTTAGGAGAAGCCCAATTAACAATTTGGTACATTCTTAAAAAAGAAGGAATGCACTGGTGAGTGCAGTAACACCAAAAAGCCTGGAAGACCACAAAAGACAACAAAAGTCAATGATCGTAGCATTCTTTCCTTGGTGGAAAAAAAACCCCTTCACAACATCTAGCCAAGTCAAGAACACACTCAATGTGGTAGGCTGGTAACACTCAAAGACAGAGAGGCAAGATTAGACTTTGCTGGAAAGCCTGCCCAGTTCTGGAACAAGATTCTTTAGACAGATGAAACCAAGATTAACTTGTACCAGAATGATGGAGTCTTCTCTTCCCATCATTCTGAAGAAGGAAAGGAAGTGCGAATGAGAAAGGATACAATATCATTTGTCCAACATGATGGACATGGGCATGTACTGTATGGCTTCCAATGAAACTGGGTCACTGGTGTTTATTGATGATGTGACTATGCATAGAAGTAGAAAGATTCTTAAGTATAGAGTTATACTTTCTGCTCAGATTCAGGTCAAATGGTGCAAGGTAGGTAGATAGTTACGTTCACTAAAAAAAGTGTAGCATCTAAGGCTATGTCATGGCAAGATGAAGTTCTGGAAGTAATACCAAATGAATGAGGAGACAAAAAAAAATTATGCGGATAAGATGACTGATCATTAAGAATTTGTGAATACACAGGTGAGACCATTTGTATAGGAGGGTCAAAATAAATAGAATTCCTTTGATGAAATGTTTCTGATGCACATGTAACCGAACAAAAAGATGGTTGTATATGAGAACAAATGGTCCGGGCTTTAAGTTACACGTGAGAATCAGTTACATATTGCTGATTTAAGGACACTGCAACCCCACTATAACAAACTCTTACTATGAACTTTTGCATATAATGAACTTACAGGCGGGGGACACGGATTTGTCAAAAAATAAAAAATAAAAAAATGCGTCATGTCCATCTGTTCAGGATTGGAGCACAATCACAGTGGATGCTTATAAGGATTCTCTAAACACACAGACTGAGCAAAATATACACACTGTACAGTTGATATACAAGTGCCCTTGAGTGGGATCGCTGCTGATCCCAGAAGGGGGCACTCTCACGCCCTTTAATCCAACAAAAAAAAAACTAAACACAACCATAAAAAAAGGTACCAACTTCAAAAGCACTAATATAGCTACAAATCCAAATAATGTCATACGGTACAGTTGTGTCTTACAGTTCATTAGAAAACAAGCAAAGAAAACCCCTCACATGCCATCTACTGCCTGCACTGAGTTATGCCTGGTCATTTAAATTTCCCATTTAAACAATGTTTTTGTTGCTACAATGTCTAGTTGTTGGTTTTTTTGAGAGTGGGCACCGTTTTATTTAAAGAACAGGGATCTATCAAAGTCTGATCTTCACAGCACATACTTGTGGAAGTGCATCATGGCACAAACAAAGGAGATTTCTGAGGACCTCAGAAAAAGCATTGTTGATGCTCATCAGGTTGGAAAAGGTTACAAAACCATCTCTAAAGAGTTTGGACTCCACCAATCCGCAGTCAGACAGATTGTGTACAAATGGAGGAAATTCAAGACCATTGTTACCTTCCCCAGGAATGGTCGACCAACAAAGACCATTCCAAGAGCAAGGCGTGTAATAGTCAGCAAGGTCACAAAGGACCCCAGGGTAACTTCTAAGCAACTGAAGGCCTCTCTCACATTGGCTAATGTTAATGTTCATGAGTCCACCATCAGGAGAACACTGAACAACAATGGTGTGCATGGGCAGGGTTGCAAGGAGGAAGCCACTGCTCTCCAAAAAGAACATTGCTGCTCGGCTGCAGTTTGCTAAAGATCACGTGGACAAGCCAGAAGGCTATTGGAAAAATGTTTTGTGGATGGATGAGACAAAAATAGAACTTTTTGGTTTAAATGAGAAGCATTATTTTTGGAGAAAGGAAAGCACTGCATTCCAGCATAAGAATATTATCCCATCTGTGAAACATGGTGGTGGTAGTATCAGGGTTTGGGCCTGTTTTGCTGCATCTGGACCAGGACAGCTTGCAATCATTGATGGAACAATGAATTCTGAATTATACCAGCGAATTCTAAAGGAAAATATCAGGGCATCTGTCCATGAACTGAATCTCAAGAGAAGGTGGGTCATGCATCAAGACAATGACCCTAAGCACACAAGTCGTTCTACCAAAGAATGGTTAAAGAAGAATAAAGTTAATGTTTTGGAATGGCCAAGTCAAAGTCCTGACCTTTATCCAATTGAAATGTTGTGGAAGGACCTGAAGTGAGCAGTTCATGTGAGGAAACCCACCAACATCCCAGAATTGAAGCTGCTCTGTATGGAGGAATGGGCTAAAATTCCTCCAAGCCAATGTGCAGGACTGATCAACAGTTACCAGAAATGTTTAGTTGCAGTTATTGCTGCACAAGGGGGTCACACCAGATACTGAAAGCAAAGGTTCACATACTTTTGCCACTCACAGATATGTAACACTGGATCTCATTCTCATCATCTCCAGCCGCTTTATCCTGTTCTACAGGGTTGCAGGCAAGCTGGAGCCTATCCCAGCTGACTACGGGCGAAAGGCGGGGTACACCCTGGACAAGTCGCCAGGTCATCACAGGGCTGACACATAGACACAGAACCATTCACACTCACATTCACACCTACGGTCAATTTAGAATCACCAGTTAACCTAACCTGCATGTCTTTGGACTGTGGGGGAAACCGGAACACCCGGAGGAAACCCACGCGGACACGGAGAACATGCAAACTCCACACAGAAAGGCCCTCGCCGGCCACGGGGCTTGAACCCGGACCTTCTTGCTGTGAGGCGACAGCGCTAACCACTACACCACCGTGCCGCCTAATATTGGATCATTTTCTTCAATAAATAAAGGACCAAGTACAATATTTGTCTCACTTGTTTAACTGGGTTCTCTTTATCTACTTTTAAGACTTGTGTGAAAATCTGATGTTTTAGGTCATATTTATGCAGAAATATAGAAAATTCTAAAGGGTTCACAAACTTTCAAGCACCACTGTATCTGCTTCAAAATTTATACACAATCTGTCAAGATGTTGTTGGATCAGGAAATGTAATTTTTAAATTGCTAGGTGATCGTGAACTGCGATAGTGACTCGGAAGGAGAATGTGCCTAAAATTTTGCATATAATGTGAGTGTTCAGTGTGACAAGTGGGTCCATTTCAGTATTATGAATTTTTTCATTTTACGAACTATTTGGACGTCCACCAAGGGGTTCGTTACAGCAGGGTTGCAATGTAAATAAAGTTCCACAAATGGGTAGATGACTACACAAAATGTTTCAAGTACACGTGATAAAAATTCTCGAAACTTTGGTGGAAGCACCTTGTTGAATATGCCACTCAACATACTTGGGGAGTAGAATTATTACCTTGTGGGATTGAAAGCAGTTTTATTGACGGGGTGCTTTACAGAGATGGCAGGTTGATGGCTGTCTTGTAGTAAGAAGCCACTCATTGCGTTTACATGCACATCCAAATCGAGCTACTGTCGGTAATCGAGCTAAGGGTCCCAGCAGGGGTGCCAGAGAAATCCAATCCTACATGCACACAAGGAAATCGAGCTATTGTTTGAGGTACATTGTGCACCCGAGCCACAGGTGGCGCTACACGCCCCATCATGTTGGTATACTTCCGGTTGTCGTCATGAAGAGCTATTCAAGAGTATAAACAAAGTTATCAGCAGTGTTGCCAGATACTGCTGACGGTTTCCAGCCCAAAACATGTTCAAATCCGCCAAAATGCACTTAAAACCGCCCAATCTGGCAACACTGGTTATCAGTTCCGTGTTCACAAGTTCCGTGCTCAAGCTGTTAGGCTTGCTCTAACAGACTGTATGGCTACAAACTGTCCTGCGCAGACCACTGTTTTGTAAGACAACTTATTTTGCACAATTGTATATTTTCTAAAGTCCATGTTTTGCTTACAAA
The DNA here is from genome assembly GCF_027579695.1 of Neoarius graeffei. Lineage (NCBI taxonomy): Eukaryota > Metazoa > Chordata > Actinopteri > Siluriformes > Ariidae > Neoarius > Neoarius graeffei. The sequence continues at coordinate 35,830,584 of NC_083576.1, read as the reverse complement.
AAAATTTTTTTTGCTTACAAAAAATATTTTTCTAAAGTCTATTTTTTGCTTACAATTTAACTTATGTCTTAATAAACACAAAAAGTTCAATTGTTTTGTTTTTATTGACATTCTTCAGATGTTGGATATATATATACACATACACACACAAATACAGTGACTTGTTTATGTACACAATTTACAGCTATGCAACAGCTGTACAGATGTATTTGGTGATACAGTAAGTGAGCTAAATTTTAACAGTGCAAACAATGCCACAAAAAGAAAAGATTCATGCCGTTGTCATGATTCGTTGTCATGCCGACCGAGGCTGTTGTGTTTCCCGCTTGTGGTCTCGTCACTCGTCACTTCCGGAAAGGGCAGTGCTGAAGTAAGTAGCTCGACTACGTAGCTCGATAGGGTTTACATGCACTAAGTAGCTTGGCTAAAATCGCGTAATCTAGGTCGCGTAGCTCGATTACGGGAAATCAAGTTCGGTTCGATTTCAGCCTAGCTAAGGTGTTTCCATGGCATTTAGAACTTCGATTTCAGTCGAGCAACGGCAGAAATTCGATTTTCTCTATGTGCATGTAAACACACTGACTTGAGTCTGGAGTGGCTAATGTGGCAACTGATGTATGCCACTTGGTTGTGCCTGGTTTTAAAAGATAATGGACGATTCTTATAAATGGATTTATTTTGTGCAATTTGTTGTTGGGGTGTTCTTCATATTCAGACTGCCATTTCCTTGAAATGTAGGAATCCAGTGTAGGTTTGAGAGCGGAGACTGGGATTTGCCATTGTGTAATTTCTTTGCGAAGGGTTCTGATGGCAGCTCCATCTGCCTGTACATTGCCCGATAGGCCACTATGGCCTGGGACCTGGCAGGAGATTATGCTCAGTTTTTGCCTTTGTCAGACTTCTAGTTTGTTTTAAATGATGATGGTTATGGGGTGATCTACTTTTAAGTATTCCAGAGCTTGGAGACATGATTTTGGGTCTGTACAGATTAAGGAGTTCAATTCTCTGGTATCCACTATATATTCAAGTGCTTGGAGCAGGGCGTGGGCTTCAGCTGTGACTTTCTCCTGGGATGTGCAGTCCATAGTGAAGGTGGACAGTTGCTATTGCCACATACATGCAATTGTTTGCTTTGGAGCTATCTGCAAATATGGGTCTATGGAAGGGAAACCAGCATCTTGTGTCTGAGAACTGTTGCAAGCAGACATTTCACTACCTTCTTATGAAGGCCCAAGTTCATGATAGTTTTAGGTCTTTTCAGGTTCCATGTAGGGATGGAGCAGAAGTGTGCTGGGATCAAATTGTTCAGATTTTACAGGTTGGGTTTTATTCTGACTCCAAAAGGACTGAAGCTTAGGTCTGGTCTCACATTTTGTTGTTCAAGCATCTGGATGGCTTGGAATTTGGAATGACTGTTCTCAATGAAAGAGTTCTTCCCAAATGTTTCTGCTAGCTGGTTTGCTATTTTTTGCTTTTTAGTTAGTTGGCTGCTCTACCGACTACTCCCCTACTGTTTAATATGTTGAATTTGAGATCCACCACCTTTGCCTTTAATCAGATCCTGTACCTACTTTGTGGGTGTGTGATGTTCGATACAAAACTCCTCCTGCCCTGTCTCTTTCTTTCGTTGATGGTCCTGTGTTTGCGCGCACAACAGTTTTTCAGTTTGGTGAGATTTTCTGTTGTTGGCTGTTTATTGAACAGCTTCTTTGTTTTTTCCTTTCAGACTTTGATCGCCTTTTCACAGTTAACAAACCATGTGTTGAATCTGTGATCTTGTTTTGCTGAGGTCTTTGGGACTGTTTCATCTGTGATTTCTACTCAACTTTTATTGAAATTCGACATAGAATCCTGCACCAGATGAGGCTTCTGACTAAATTTCTTGTTGCAGAGGGTTTGAAGGGATCTCCAGTTTGCGCTTTTTTTTTTTTAAATGCTACCTTGGGGTTGTTGGTTGCATGTCTGTTTTGGAAGAGGTTATTATGGGGAAGTGGTCAATTTTGCAGAGGCCATTCTAGACCTACCATGAAAAGTTGGGTAGTAGTCCAGGTTCACATATAGTTTGGTCAAATGCAGAGGCAGTTCCATGTCCCAGGTGTAGGTAAGTGTGGCAGCGGGGGCATGGTCAAGCGCCGGTCTGTGACAGGAGGGCGGAGTCAGGGAAGGTAAGTGGCAGAATCACTACACCTGAGAGCAATTAACCTGTGTTTGTGTGTCTTCCCAGTGACCGCGCCCTATATCAGGAGGGAGAGCGAGAGCGGAAGGAGCTGATCCCTAAACCAGACACCGGTTGTGTGTGTGTGTCTGTGTTAGTCACTGGATATTGTTAGACTGAAAAGTGTGGCAATAAAGCCCAGTTGTAAACCTGATCTCTGTCCTGCCGTCCTCTGTGCTCCACCCACACATAGGGAACATACCACAGTGGTGCCGAAACCCGGGAAAGTGGAGCACCAACCCAGCAGCCCCATGGAATCCTCCCCGTTCGCCGACCTGGTCCACGCCCTCGCCACGGCTCAGCAAAGCCAGCACCAGGAGCTCGTCACACTCCGAAAGGAACAAGAGCGGTGCTTCGAAGCCCTGGTTCTGGCCCAGCAGGAAGATCGCGAGGCGTTCCAGCATCTCCTCGCGTCGGCGGGGTCCACCAGCGCTCCGGCAGCGGGCCCGTCTCCCCTCACTGTCACCAAGATGGGCCCGCAGGATGACCCCGAGGCATTCCTCACGTTGTTTGAACAGGTCGCCGAAGCCTCGGGGTGGCCGATGGAGCAGCACGTGGCGCGCCTCCTCCCCCTGCTAAAGGGAGAGGCACAGCTGGCCGCACTACAGCTCCCCGCTGACTGCCGGCTGGCCTACGCGGACCTCCACCGGGCCGTCCTCCAGCGCGTGGGGTGTACACTGGAACAACAGCGCCAGCGCTTCCACGCGCTGCGATTGGAGGAAGTCGGCCAGCCGTTCGCGTTCGGCCAGCAGCTCCGGAACGCCTGTTGGCGGTGGTTGAGGGCCAACGATCGCGACGCCGAGGGAATCGACCACCAGGTGGTACTGGAACAGTTCATCGCCCACTTACCAGCAGGAACCGCGGAGTGGGTCCAGTGCCACCGCCCGGCATCGCTGGATCAGGCAGTCGAGCTGGCAGAGGATCATCTGGTGGCTGTCCTGGCGGCAGGACAGCAGATGGCATCTTCTCTTCTCTCTCTCTCTCTCTCCCCCCCCCCCCGTGTCCCGTCCTCGCCCCATTCCCCCACCACGGAGGCGGGGGCCGGCACCACCCCAGCCGGCCCGCCGCACCCGCGGTGCCCTCCCGTTTCTCCCTTCTGTGTCTGTCTCTCCTCCACCTCAGATGAGTGAGCCCCAGATCACCGGTGCAGAGGGAAAGCCCGGGCCGGTTTGCTGGCGCTGCGAGGAGCCGGGCCACCTTCAACAGCAGTGCACAGCAATGGCAATGGGCGCGGTGGTTCGGATCCCCGACGCGCCAGAGGCCGCCCTCAATCGGGCCGGAGCGTATCGCATACCGGTGAGTATCCAAGGGGCTACATATCAGGCGTTGGTGGATTCTGGTTGTAATCAGACCTCAATTCGCCAAAGCCTGGTTCAAAATGAGGCATTGGGGGGAGCACAAGGGGTGAAGGTGTTGTGTATGCACGGGGATGTTCACCGCTACCCTTTGGTGTCGGTCCACATTATTTTCAGAGGGGAAAAATTTATAGTGAAGGTGGCGGTTAATCCTTGCCTTACCCACTCTTTAATTTTGGGGACTGATTGGCCGGGATTTCGGGGTTTAATGACGTGCCTAGTACAGAGTGGGTCCTGCCATTTGACAGGGGGAGGTCCCGGTGTCGCTTTGGCGGGAGCAGCTGTCACAGAGCCGTCTACGTCATCTCCACGTCAGAGTGAGGAGCCGCCGGCTCCTCCTCTCTCTATTGGGGAATCCCTCGCGGATTTCCCATTAGAGCAGTCGTGAGACGAGACTCTGCGGCATGCATTTGACCAAGTGAGAGTAATCGATGGTCAAACGCTCCAGCCGAACGCCACCTCGTCCTTCCCCTACTTCGCGATTATGAAGGATAGGTTATACTGAGTGACGCAGAACACTCAAACTAAAGAGCGAGTCACGCAGCTTTTAATTCCGAAGAGCCGCCGGGAACTGGTATTCCAGGCGGCTCACTTTAATCCCATGGCTGGACACTTGGGGCAGGATAAAACACTAGCCCGAATAATGGCCCGATTCTATTGGCCGGGGATTCGCGGCGATGTCCGTAGGTGGTGTACGGCATGCCGCGAATGCCAGTTAGTAAACCCAGCGGCCATTCCAAAAGCGCCTTTGCGCCCTCTACCGTTAATCAAGACCCCGTTTGAGAGAATTGGGATGGATCTTGTCGGGTCATTAGATCGGTCAGCACGAGGGTTTCGCTTTATATTAGTTCTGGTGGACTATGCAACGCGATACCCGGAAGCAGTGCCTCTGCGCAATATCTCAGCACGCAGTATTGCAGAGGCACTCTTCCGTGTCATCTCCCGAGTTGGAATCCCGAAAGAGATTCTGACTGATCAAGGCACTACGTTTATGTCACGAACACTGCGCGAACTGTATGGGTTATTGGGGATTAAGCTGAGCCGCACCAGCGTGCATCACCCACAAACGGACGGTTTAGTGGAACGGTTCAACCGCACCCTCAAAAATATTAAGAAATTCGAAAGTGAGGACGCACGTAATCGGGATAAGTGGCTCGAACCCTTGCTGTTCTCAGTGTGAGAGGTCCCCCAAGCCCCCACAGGGTTCTCCCCATTCGAATTATTATATGGGCATAAGCCGCGCGGCATCCTGGACGTGCTGTGGGAAAATTGGGAGGAGGGACCTTCACAAAGTAAGAACGAAATTCAGTACGTTATGGACCTGCGCGCAAAACTCCACACGCTCACCCACCTAACTCAGGAGAATTTGCGGCAGGCCCAGGAACGGCAAGCCCGCCTGTACAACAAGGGTACGCGCCTTAGAGAGTCCACACCAGGAGATAAGGTACTCGTACTGTTGCCCACGTCAAGCTCCAAATTGATCGCCAAGTGGCAAGGACCCTTTGAGGTCACACAGCGAGTCGGGGATGTCGACTATGAGGTGAGGCGAACGGACAGGGGTGGGGCGCTACAGATTTACCACCTCAATCTGCTTAAACTCTGGAACGAGGAGGTCCCGTGGCGTTGGTGTCGGTGGTTCCAGAGAAGGCGGAGCTGGGGCTGGAGGTTCAAAAGGGGACATTGGCATCACATACCTCTCCGGTCCCCTGTGGAGACCACCTCTCCCCGACCCAACTCACGGAGGTCGCCCAGTTGAAGACCGAGTTTTCAGATGTGTTCTCGCCCCTGCCCGGTCACTCTAACCTCATAGAGCACCACATAGAGATGCCCCCGGGGGTGGTAGTGTGTAGCCGCCCTTACAGGCTACCCGAACACAAAAAAAAGGTGGCTCGGGAAGAACTTCGGGGGGGGAGTCGGCTGCAGGCCGGACAGCCGCCCGGCCTGAGTCGGGCGGTGGGGGTATGTGGCAGCGGGGGCGTGGTCAAGCGCTGGTCTGTGACAGGAGGGCGGAGTCAGGGAAGGTAAGTGGCAGAATCACTACACCTGAGAGCAATTAACCTGTGTTTCTGTGTCTTCCCAGTGACCGCGCCCTATATCAGGAGGGAGAGCGAGAGCGGAAGGAGCTGATCCCTAAACCAGACGCCGGTTGTGTGTGTGTCTGTGTTAGTCACTGGATATTGTTAGACTGAAAAGTGTGGCAATAAAGCTCAGTTGTAAACCTGATCTCTGTCCTGCCGTCCTCTGTGCTCCACCCACACATAGGGAACATACCACAGTAAGTGTATGGGCCATAATTCCAGAGCAGAAGGCTTTTTTTTTCTAATGAATTTTTCTCGTGTCTTCCCTTTTGCATTACAGTGGTTTCCTCCCCATATCAGGTTGTGTCTGCTGAAATCACCCATAAGTAGGAATGAGAGTAGAAGCTGGATGGCAAGTTTGTCTAAATCTTGAAGCGCCACAGGCATATTTGGTGGTAGGTAAATAGAGTACAAATTGTTTCATGGAGTGTTATATGGACTGCCACTGCTTGTAGGTTGAAGTCCCTATCAAAAAGACTCCGTATTATCTCGCGCCTTACGAAGATGGCTGAGGGTGTCACCTGAAGGGCGTTGGGTGTTTGAGTCACATGCATTGTACATTATAAAGTGTTTAAAGGATATGGGGCTGTTTGATGACAGGCAGGTCTCCTGAAGGCAGAAAGCAAGGCGGTTGAAGATCGCAGCTAAATGCTGCATTTCATCAGATGGGAAAGTTTGGTGCATGTCCCTTATACTTTTTGGGAGATAGATTTAAACTTAAATAAGTTGTGGCTTTCCATTCTTCTGTGACTTGGCATATTTTTTGGGTTGCTACAGTATTGGATCTTTTTTTTTTTCTTTTGATGGCTGGTTATGTGCTGCTGGTGTGCTTCAATTTTGATATATAAAAGGTCTGGCTGGCCATGGTCTGGTTTTGGGTGTTCACCGTCTTGTTTGTGATTGAGTTCTGAAGTGTTGTTGCTGCTGATTAACTGAGGCTCATCTTTGCTCACCCAGGTCAAATCTGTCTGGCAAATCAATAGTTCGTGTATTGCATTTGATGATTGAAGCCAATAACCTCTCAAATTTGTAGGTCAGAAAGCTCTCCACCAGTTTATGTGCATCTGGGGAACTTCTTTTCTTGATTCATTTAATCTTTTGGATTTCTTGTTTTAATCTATGTGACAGTTTTTGGATAATGCAGCATGATCAGAGGCAATTTCTGTATTTTGGGGGTCTTGAACAGATTCACTCATGTCCTTCCTCTTTACAGGTGCAACAGGTTGGCTTGTTTTTGCATCCTGCACAGCCATTGCCAGATTTCTGATAGCTGAAACATTTTAGGGGGTTGGGGTGAAATTATCAACAAGGGACCCTCAAATAACCTATTTGGATTCTTTATGGGCATGGTATTGGTTGAATATAAGGATGTAGGTGCTGGTTTTGACTGCTCTATAATTTTTTTTTAAGTGTTCTTCTTTTTACTTGTGTCATACCTTGCTGCAGTTTGGAGGCTATTTCAGCCTTTTCCATGCCATGTCACTTGCTGGTACAGATTAGGGCTGGGTATCACCAGATACCTCACGATACGATACTATGGCGATATTTTGCCCACGATAACAATAATATCACGGTACAGCGATTCTGCGATAATCGATATATTGCAAGAAATTTCAACCACATCACAATATCTGTCACTGAAGAAAATCAGAATTTATTGACCACTGTAAAATTACATTTCACATACATAACTACACACTCTTGCCAGACATATATTTGTCTCTATTCCACTGCTGGCAAAACCAAGAGTTGTTTCACTACAACATACAGAAAATTCCCATTTCTGTGCTAGTATTATCAACTTTTCTGTAAGCATGGACACATCAGTGCTGCTTAACAAGCAGAATCAAATTGTTTTATGAAAACTTGCACTGCAGACTGCACATACATTTCAGTGCTAACACTAATATCAATTTGTTCTTTGTAAACTTGAGAACATATACCGAAGAACATTTAACTTGTGCTTATTTTGCAGGAACAACACACTGTCTGGAACACATTGAAAAGTGCAGTGTGCATCTTAGTCTCCCTGAGCACAATTATGAAACAAAGTGCAGTGTGGGTCAGTGTCCACACACTGAAACTGAATTGAAACCTCAGTGAATCATGTTTCTTCTGAACTTTGAGTAAATACTCAAAATAAAATGCAGTGTCTCACACACACTAAAATTGAAAATGCAAAATAAAGTGCAGCTTCTTGCCTTTGGCCTTAAATGACAAAATTAAGTTCACAGTTACAGTAAGTCACACATCACTGAAGTAGACGGGAGGACTTTGGCGCTGTCCAGTGTAGTTTGCTTCGGGTCGGGTTTCGGTGGCTCCGGCTGAGCTAATATGTCGGGGTGGTGTCGTGCTAAGTAAGTTCGCAAGTTTGTTGTGTTACCTGAATATCTAATTGGAGCGAAACAGGTTTTGCAAAGTGCGTACTCTTTGTCCAGCTCACTGTTTTTTTCTCCTTTCCTTTGGAATCCAAAGTGCCTCCAAACATCTGCCTTAAAGTTCGGCGGTGTCTCTAGGTTTACGTTAGCAGCCATGCTTGCTTGTTTTTTTTTTTCCTCACTGCAACTGCGGGGGAAAAAAAGAGAAGACAAAGAGTGCCTTGCAGTGAGGGAGCGGCACAGTGACACCTCGCGGAGCGGAGGTGCGGAAGTCGTACTGGATTTAAAACCCGTCTGAAACATGATTTATTATTTGAAAAAATATCGATATTCAAATTGAGTATCGATATTGAATCGGAAGACAAAGTATCGCGATATATCGCCGTATCGATATTTTTGCACACCCCTAGTACAGATTACTCATTTGCAGTTGTTCAGGGTAGGATGGAGGAAAGTCTTGACTGGGATGTTTGCCAACATGTTACAGTGCAACAGATTTTCTGCATGGGATTTTGTTTTTTTGCATTCAACCAGTATTTGATCAGACCTCAATTTTTTTTTTACATGTTTAACTGTACCTGAAATTCCCGAGATTCCTTTCTATGTGGCAAAGAGAGATCGTTTAGAGAGAGAGAGGCATATTTGGTGGCACAGAATTATGAACTTTTACCAGTTATTGTTTGAGGGAGGCCTCCAACCAGCACTACAGTCAGTGTCTGGATCTTGTTCTAGTATCAGTTCACTGGGGGTTTGTTTATTAGCCTTATTGGTTGAGTTTTGTTTCATCTTTTTCTGCTCCTCACCTGCCTCAGAGCCAAACAAGGGGGTGTGCAGAGCCACAGTTTTTATCCGGATGTGCACCAAGGACACCGGGATATACTGATGCATATGAATGAAAAAAAAAAAAAAAAAAGTGTTCGTATTGCTCAGTTGACTCTCTGCCAAAGTCTTCTGGGGGAAAGAGTAAAGGTATTGGCAGAAACACTGACAAGTGTTGTGCCAGAATAGCTTTTGAATAACTGATTGGTTGAATTTGGGTTGTTCCAACCACCTGTCTAAGTGAAGTAAATACTAAAGTAGTGTTGGACCTGTGGTAGCCACAGCAGACTAAATTCCTCAAGTACTAGGATCTCTTCCTCCACCAACACAGGTCAACTCACAGCCAAAAAGTTGCCCCATGTGTCACCTGTTACAATCAGCAAGGGGGGTGCTGGGAACCTATTCTACTCTGAGTCCCCATGTAGGGTCAAATGCATCAAAAGTGATAGGATGGTGCTTCCAAGTACACACTGAGAACACCACAACGTACCATGAAAGCAACTCAAGAGCTTCTTAAGGCAAAGAAATTGAATGTCCTTCAATGGCCATGTCATTCAACCCATCTTTCACTTACTGAAGACAAATCTAAATGCAGAAAGACCTGCAAGCATGCAGCAATTGAAGGTGGCTGCAGTAAAGGCCTAGCAAAGCATATCAAGGGAGGAAACTCAGCATATGGTGATGTCCATTGGTTCCAGACTTCAGGCAATCATTGACTGCAAAGTACTTGCCTCCAAGTATTAAAAATGCTTACATTTATATGAGTTTGCCCAATTACATTTGAGCCTGTGAAAATGGAGGTACTATGTAAAATCACATTCAATCACATTGATAGTTTCATTTCAAATCCATTGCAGTAGTGTACAGAGGCAAAATTCCAAAAATTGAATCGCTGTCCAAATAATTATGGACCTTAAAATGTACAGTACCTGTCAAAACTTTGTACACAAATTCTGATTCAATGTTTTTTCTTTATTTTTATTAATTAAAAGACACTTCATGTCTTCATGTAATGTAATGTACTGTCGTTTCTCTTTACTTAGTTGAGCAGTTACTGACATAATATACTACAGTTGTTGAATAGGGCTATTTACTGTATTTTTTCAGGGTTCTAACTAAGCCTTTTCAGCATATTGGGCCAATACACAATGTTTCCTTACCGCTATGCCCATAATATTGCCAACACGCCTGTAAAAGTTGCTGCTACACAAATAAAAAGACTTTTCAATCTTGAAAATGTATTTTGTTTAATTTTCTAGTTATCCTCACGCAGTGGCGACAGTGCACCGCCATGCGAATGTTCTATATTCGAACATACTCTACTCCCTGTCCACATAAGCGCCCAGTGCATAGCTGCCTGAGTAGCTCCATGTGGAGATTGTCACTCATCATGCTAGTCCAGTTTACCTCTTTCCTTATGCTGGATTCGCAGTTAAGTGCCATCCATGTTAAGAGGCGCTTCCGCACCATGCACAATACGTGTTGGTCCCTGGCAATTTTTTTTTTTTATGACACAACACAGTGCATTGAAACCGTCAGAGTAACAGTCAGTAAGGGAAGGTATGATATGAGTTAGATCTGGATAGGCATGTATTGTAATTGAATGGCTGTAGCTGACACTTTGTGAACATCAACTGGTTGTTTTACTCCATAAATGTGTCAGTAATATAATTGAATATTAATAAGTCTTCAATCACAAACAATCTCAGCAAGTTTTTGAAAAAAAAATTTCATTAATATTTTCAAAAAAGAGTGACTTTCAGGGAGGCCTGCAAGTGCCAGGAAATGCACTAGAATGCACCTCCGAGGATGTAGAACTTGAGCTTACCCTGGGCTGTTATGACTGGTGCCACTATGCTGATATTTTGGTCTAGTTAGAACCCTGTTTTATTAATTACTACTTGATGGTCGCAAATGCATTAAGAAGGCAAGAAATTACATTAACTTTTGACAAGGCGCACTTGTTAACTGAAAAGCATTCCAAGTGACTACATCGTCAATCTGGTTAAGATAATGCCAAGTGTGCAAAGCTGTCAATGTAAACAGTGGCTACTTTGAAGAATCTAAAATATATACAGTAAATGTAAATTTAAAAAATTTAAATTATGTAATGCAAAATAATAATCAATAATCTACAACATCTTTGAAAATCACTTTTGTTTCCCACATAGCTAAAAACATCAAAACTATAAAATGTGAGAAACATGTATGTTTTTTCTTTATATTTCTGAGCAATAAACAGTCTGCCCTTGAAAATTAACTGGGACACCTACTACTGGGAAGACTGGCAACTGTCTTGTATCTCCATTTGTAAATAATGCTTCTATAGAAGGGTGAAATTCAAATTATTTGGAGATGGCTTTATAATCCTTCCCAGATGGATGAACAGTAACAATTGCAATTGAGGTCATGGCTGATGTACTTCTTTCTTGACATGATAGACACACACCTGAGTACCAAACTGCCAAATGTTTGGCTTTTATAGAGGTAGTCATTCTTCTTGATTATTAACTAATCTTGTGTATTTCATTACTTATACCGCACTGCTAATTAATCTCTTAATGATTGTGGAAGTAGGGTGTCTTTTTTTTTTTTTTACCACCTAGTTTCTGAACGCTGGTTTACTTTCTGGGAGGAAATTACTACACACTGAAATCCGTTGTGCGTGTATGCGTTTTGCTCTCACCTGAGGTTGTTTGTTTATAAAAGTTGATGACCATATAATTGTACAACAAACTGTGTACAACAAACTGTGCCTCAGGGATAATAAAGACATCCTTGATTGTTATTTAGGTCCTGATTTAAAAAACAAAACAAAACAAAAAAAACCTCAGTATTGAAGGAGGGCATACCCATGATTTTTCCCATGATTGTAAATGTCCAAGAATAACTCTGAATACAAAACTGTATAAAATATTTCTATTTGTACAATAAACTGTTTTCCCTCTAGGTAAACCTTAAATAAATAAAAAGAAATGAGCATGACACTGACACTTGTTTCACACAATCCTATATCTTACTATAAATTTTCTAGATATCTATTCAGGTTTTGCTGTAACACGCGAGGCGGAATTTACATTATTCTTTCCAATGGGACTTCAGGGTGTACTTACTTGTAAATGAGTGCAGTTCTATGATTTGCTTGGATAGTGCTGCTCAGAAAAGAAAACTAATAATTTCAATACCAGCATTAGATTCAGAACGCAAATCCTTAAGATCATCTTTATCTGTTCAGAGAAAGCAACAGTATCATTTCTTTTTAACTGTACCACGTTATCTTGTCTTACAAAAAGAATTTACAAAACTCAATTTAGGTAACGCATTACACTTAGTCCAATGTTAAGTGCAGCGGTCTCAAAAGTAGCCGGTCACCGGCGGCAAATCGCCGGCTATGGCTTGTTATGCCGCCGGCTATTGTCAGTCGAGTCACAAAATTTAATATTAAATATTTCTGACAGCAAAAAAGTTGTGAACGTAAATTACATCCACTATGTCATGTATGTCCGTTGCCGCGTCAACTGTGTTTACATCCTGGACATGAGTGCAGCCATTACTGCCACCTGTGTTGCCAGATTGGGCGGTTTCCCGCCCAATTTGGGCAGTTTTAAGTGCATTTTGACGGGTTTTGAACATATTTTGGGCTGTAAAACAGCAGCAGTATCTGGCAACATTTTTTTTACTTAATACAAGAAATTAATGGATGCCAACATTTTTGCCAAAATGGTATTTTATTTTCCATTGTTTAGGCAGCTTCAGCATCATACTGAGAGATTCTGTTCAAATTGTTTTTTTTTCTTCTATGAAGCCTGAGCCATTTATTTTATTAGTTTATAATTATTGTTTAATTTAGTCTTCAGGAGAGACTGCCTGCACACAGTACTAGTATTAATAGTTTTTTTTTTTCTTACATGAAAGCTGAGGCATTTATATTATATTTTAAGGTAACTTCATGTTGTGCTGTGAGGTTCTATGCACTTTAACTTTTGAACCAACAGGAGCATTTGGATAAGTAAAGCCTATTTTTCTGCATTTTTGTAGTCCTGGTAATCTTTTATATTGGTAAAGTTGTTTATAGGACCATTTCTCAGTGTCTGTTTTTTTAATCAATAGTTTTTCAGTAATAACTTAATATTTAACATATCACTCAATTTTAAACAACCCCCACGCCTCCCCCATGGCTTGCCCCCATAGTCTCCAAAAATTCTGTGGGAAACACTGGCATGCGTAACAACGCTAATCAAGCTTAAGCTAGACGACTCGCCTCAAATACCTGTCCCGGGTAAATGTTATCCCAATGTTAGATGGCCTGTTCCAAACCATCCCGCCCCATGAAAAATTCGTACTTGCATATCTCTCTCTCTCTCTCTATCTATCCCTGCACGCTTTGCGTGCATTATGTCTGCCGCTGGCAGACATTTTACCATTTTGCACCCTGCTGTAAATTATTTGTACCCTGCTATTCTCCCAAACTTTGAAGCCCCTGTAAGTGGTCCAGAAAAACATTAGCTTATTGAAGAACAGCACATCATCTCTCTTATAGGCATCACTTGAATCAGGCGAGTTGAGAGCAGGGAAACCAAATATCCACAGGCCGGTGATACTCCAGGACCAAGAACTTTGAACGCTGACAAAGTTTAGTTTTTTGAGTCTTAAAGTGCAAATCACGGGTAAATTCAGGATCAAGATCAATGTAATTCTCCTATTTTATATTAAACTTTGGTCAAATATCTATCACATTTTGAATTTTGTGCAATTTTTTTTACCTTGCTCAATACCAGAAAAATTCAGTTGAAATCAAGCCATTTGAGGCGAATTCATCTGCCTCCGAAAAAACTTAGCATTTGGATTTCCCGGCAAACACTGATTTTCGTGACATCACATGCGGGACGCCTCCTCCTGAATCCTACGTCAGTGCTGGTTTGTTTATGAGAAAACAACCTGGTGGTTTTCTGCAAATTTCTTCAACATTATCACGTAATTATTAAAATGGTTAACAGATGTATCGTAAGAGGGTGTAGCAACACCAATCATGATGGGATTAGTAGCCTCGTTTTCCAAAAGACCGGACAATAAGGGAGAAATGGGAGTGCTTCGTGCGAGGCACCCGAAAAAAGCCGAGGACCACGCAGAGCCGAGAAAAAGACCAAGAAAATCAGCAATTAACAAGTTGACTTGTTGACTCAAAGCTCATCGACTTTATTCAGCAGCGAGTTCACATTCCCCATGATAACAGAGGGAATGGCTGGTTTGTAGCGCCGCTGGTTGTCTGCTAGCCTAGCCTTTAGCTTACATACCTGCAAACTCATGAGGGTTGAAAAAGGTGACAAACTACCGGTAACCCCCCGGCCCCCTTAAACAGCGCGCGATCAAGGAAAATAAAGGGAAAAGACAACATTTAAAACAAAGACAAGATTTATTCATTTTTAGCTTTGCAATTTTCAGTTTTGCATCTGACACCTCATTACATTACCATTAAGGAAGGAAAAGTATAAAAAGTAAAAAGTAAAATTTGAATGTCATCTCTCATCTCATTATCTGTAGCCGCTTTATCCTGTTCTACAGGGTCGCAGGTGAGCTGGAGCCTATCCCAGCTGACTATGGGCGAAAGGCGGGGTACACCCTGGACAAGTCGCCAGGTCATCACAGGGCTGACCAGACATGTGGACTCGAGTCATGTGACTTGGACTCGAGTCAGACTCGAGTCACCATTTTGATGACTTGAGACTTGAAATCCCTAGATGAGGAATGACTTGCAACTCGACTCGGACTTGCACGCTGTTGACTCGAGACTTGACTTGGACTTGACAGTTTTAGCTTGCAATGACTTGGCGTATCAGGTACAAATATTCTTCCCCCCCCTCGATTTTGAATCCAAGTACACTCGTTTGAATGCGGTGCAGCTCCTTGTCCTAGGCTACGGCAGCTCAATCCACTAGCACTAGGTGTCACTCAAGCACTTCAACTGGTTCAAATGAAAAAACAAACGGTGATGGGCAACGAGGACGCTGAACATTGATGACGCTGAATGATGAACGGACGGATAAAAACATGATTCCCCGCGTAATTTCCTTTGGATTTAAAGAATACTCCAATACAGATGGCAAACGCATTGCTACGTGCAGAACATGTGGAGCCACAATTTCGGACAGCCAGTCAACCACATCAAACTTCGTTCGTCACCTGAGGCTGCATAAGGAAAAGTAAGTAACAAAGCTAGGCTACAGCTAGCAAGAATCTGTACAGGGTAGTTGGTGGCTAGAAGTGGAATGTGTTAATGTATTAACGCTGTCAAGGATTTGTTTTGCTTTGCTGAATATAAAATAGTGAAATAGATTTTTTTATTGGATTGCTTTTGTGTTCAGTCTAGTGTTAGATTATGTGGGCTAGGCTACCAGTTAACACACATTGGGAAGGCATAGCCAGAAGGTGGTGATTTGGTCAGAGCAGAGAACGTTTACAAGATTGTTATAAAGGCTCTGGTCAGAACGACACAGACTTATGATAAGAACCGGACAGCAAAGGATAAAACGTGAATCAAATAAACAGTTACCCAGGCTGCAAACTAAGTATGTAAAACAGAAGTTCGCTCTTTGCAGTGGGAAAGTCAGTGCTTGTCATGAAAGGCATTTAAACCACTGAGACGAGATGACTAGCAATGCAAGTTAAACCAGGCGTTTAACTGTTTGCTACGTACTGCACCAAGTCGTGGACGCTGTGCCATGTGTGTTATTAGTGCTGGGATTACGTGTCATCAGAGACATTCAATTCTATTCTCTTCCTCTCTCTGGTGTCATGTAGGCAATGTGAATAATGGGCCATTTGGGCTATGTAAAATGTAAGCTCAGCTAGGGCTTATGTGCGATGTCCCCTTAATTGGCATCGACAATGTTTACAGTGCAAACATCGTGATGGACGATGATAGCGGGGGGGATTTTAATACCACGTTATTAAATATATTATTATTATTATTATTATTATTATTATTATTAAAAAAGTATTAGATACTCATCCGAGGCTTTGGCACGTAAAGGAAAAAAAAGCGCTAGGTGATGTGGATATTTGGCCTTGATAACAGATATGTGGTCCAGCTGCAACATGATGCCCTATATGTCAGCTACCGTACATTATGTGGACCGAGAGTGGGCAATGCAGTCCAAATGCCTGCAGACGAGTTTCATGCCAGAGACACATTCAGCGGACAATTTAGAAGACGCATTGCGCGAGACACTTGCCGAATGGAAAATAGAGGAGAAAAAGATCGCCTGTATAACAAGGGGGCGAATATTGTCACAGCCATCAGGCAATTGAAATGGCCGAGGTTAAGTTGTTTCGGGCACAATTTGAACCTGGCCATAACCAACTCGCTTGCGCAACAGAGGGCCAGTACAGACCGAGCGTTTGGAGTTTGCCGAGCAGTCAACACTGCGTTTGCGCACAGCTGGCTTCGGAGAAATGCAAAGCGCAGGTGGAAATGAACCTCCCCGAGCACTCACTGATCACGGTAAGATATTAATCTGCTCTAACAATGAAAGACTAGTATTCAAACTATGAGAAGAAACTACACTTAAGCTATTACTCATTGTTTATTTACACCATATCAATTGAAGATGCGTTTCGGCCTTTAATGCGCACTTGAACGCGCTAATTTTTCCAATTTATTAGTGTTTGAATTATTGCACCAGCTTTTAAAATCATGATTTAATATTGTTTTTTTACTGTCTTTACATTTATCAGAATCACCTTCATTCTTCCATTTGGTTTGACATTATGGCTTAGAGTGGACCATTTTGTGTCTGAAAGTAGGCCTATTTACCAGATTAAAGTTATTTGACTTCTGCCGAAGTCTGCGCTTCACTGCCGTTTGATAAGGTGAAATATTTCCCGACTGAAGTCGTTAATAGTGGCTATTTGTTTGAACAACATGACAAATTTTACATTAAAAGTATAGTGTAGGCTAAAAAATGAAGTCAAAATTTATTATTAGTAGCATACTGTTTGTGTAACCACGTTATGTTCACTAGCACGTCCCTGCACCATAGCCTACGTGAACAAGCGGTAATAGGATATTACTTTATAATGATTTATATAATTATGTATTTATATATATGTTATATAATATATTTATATATTAAACAAAACTAACTAAACTAACAAAAAACTAACTTTTTAGGTTAAATAGGCCCAGATGATACCGTATATGCATGTTTATGACAGGAGGGGGCGTGGTATCACGATGGTGGCTCTCCATCGTGATGGATGACCACCATCGTCGATGGACGATGGCATCGTCTATCGGCACAGCCCTAAGCTCAGCTGACGTTTTATAGCGCAGTACATCCCGACAGATTGGAGTGTAGCCTACTCCGACGCGAAGCATTATCCCACAGTCTTACCCAAACGACAGGGCACACAATGCCTCTACATAGTGTGGCTTTACCAGTGCATTTATTAGTCTCTGGCGAGAAACCAAATTCGCCAAAAGCACGCAACTTGGATCTGGAGGATTCCGCTGAACATTCTGAAATTCACAACAACTGTTTATTCTACTTTATTATACGGCTCTCTAGAATGTTGCCAGGGCTTTATCATCACATTCTGGCCAGAGCCCTAGAGGACTCTGATTCTGGCTACATCGTCACAACGTTCTGTGTTTACTGAGGCTACCGGTATTTTAGCGAGTGTTTAGTGAATGCATTGTGGTCTAGCTAAATTGGGAACATCCTGGCTGGCTTGTATTAAACATTATACTGTGTATAAACAAATATGTTCAGATTAAATGAACTCAGACTTTGATATTGAAAATGATAAAAACATGTTAATGTCTACATGATTAAAACAGAAAACAAGTAGGCCTACTAATTTTACATTTTTTTTTCTTGTTTAGATTTGCAGAATATCTGAAGAACAAGATCATCCCAAGTGAGACAGAGCAGCCGTCCATTTCTAGATTCCTTACTGCAAAAGATAGACAGTACAATGCTACCCACCCACAACAAAAAGCCATCACAAATTCAATACTAACAGATTTGGTCATTGGATGCAACATCCCTCTCTCAGTAGTGGAGAACAGATATTTCCGGAATTTTTTGTCAGTTAGTTGGTCTCTCTCACACACACAAACGTACTCAAGTCACGTTGTATTGTGTTAAAGGCATGTCATGTTGTATGTTGGGACAGTGCCTAACTTCAGAAGGAAAACCATTCTTTGATTCTAAAAGTACACAGATCATCTGTTAGCTTGGACTTTGAGTTTCATGTCTTAAAATGCACATGAAAAGCATTTTTATGTGAAAAATGACATGAATGAAATGAAAAGAAAATGATTTTTGTTACACAGTACCAGTACTAGTTTTGTTTAGAATTTTGTTTTAATTTCTCACTAATTTTCCAATAAAAAATTTAAGGAAATGGTCATACTTTCACTCATTCTCACACCCTTAGCCTCAGATGTACACTGACTCACTCAAACTAAACTCACTGAAAATTTAGGATGCTTTACTAACGTTAACTAACTAATCATTGTCTCCTCTGAGATTCTTTGATTGTCTTGGGGCACAAGCTCTAAAACATTTTAAAATGGAAAAGAATGGGTGTACTGTAGTTACTTATGCTGACTCTATGAATCATTGACATTACATTACATTTAGCAGACATTTTTATCCAAGGTGACTGGAAAAGGAGGACATACACGGCAGTGTGGAGAGGTAATACATTTGTGGTCAAAAATGTGTTGATTGCCTGTAGAATAAATGGTGACTTGTTAGGGACTTGGAAAAAAATGAGACTTGGACTTGGACTCGACTTGGCTTGGGTAGGACTTGGACTTGACTTGGTCAAAAGTGCCTTGACTTGTGACTTGACTCGGACTTGAGTGGTAGGACTTGAGACTTACTTGTGACTTGCACATTAGTGACTTTGTCCCACCTTTGGGGCTGACACAGACACAGACAACCATTCCCACTCACATTCACACCTACGGTCAATTTAGAGTCACCAGTTAACCTAACCTGCATGTCTTTGGACTGGGGGGGAAACCGGAGCACCCGGAGGAAACCCACGCGGACACGGGGAGAACATGCAAACTCCACACAGAAAGGCCCTCGCTGGCCACGGGACTCGAATCCGGACCTTCTTGCTGTGAGGCGACAGCGCTAACCACTACACTACCGTGCCGCCAAAATTTGAATTTAAAAAAGTAATTTTTGAAGTGTGACACTGGAAACTTTCTTCAGCAGACCAGTTTATCATTTTTTAGACCTTTTGGCCCGAACAAGCCGTTCAAGGGCACGTTTATGCTGCTCTGCCATGTGCCTCTTTCGCGCCATGCTATCCTTCTTCACCACCTCTGCCCTATTACCAGCAGCACTGGTAGATGGCTGGACACCAAATTCAGCCCTCCTTTCCTTCAGTGCTGCCAAATTCATGGTGTGAGAGTGTGTGTGAGAGTGAGAGAATCTCTCTCTCTCACTCACACACACACACACACACACACACACACACACACACACACACACACACACACACACACTCACAACTGGTTCTCTGAATACAACCGAGATCAACATGTATTACGTTATAATTTTGACAATCCCACCAATAGTTTCACATAAAAATGATTTCTCTTACCCAAAACACGCGTTTATAGATCCTTATGTTCAACAAAAAATGACTTTATTCAAACTGATTTGACATTTTTTTCTGTTTTGTTTCAGCCCACAGAAACATCTTCCGTGTCGCGCGTTCGGTTCAAACGTAACAGCCCCGCCCCTTGCGTCTTACGTCATAAAAACACGACTCACAGACCACCAAATCACAGGTACCAAAAAAACCACCCTAAAGCCTCTTTAAATCGCACTACTCGTAACACAGCTTTCTCCGCATACTAAAAATGTGTTTCTGTCTCCAGATGTAATATAGAGTTTTGGAAAAAATCAGAAAATATGATTCCGTGAGCTGTTTTCAAGACTCAGTGTCCTGTTCTGCATTGCGTTTGGATGATCTCTGCCATCCTCCTATATACACCCATATTCAAGAAAACCCCGCCTCTATTCAGTTACAATTCGCGGATACTGTCCAGCGTTCTGTAAGACTATTGGCTCGTTGGAATGTCATCCAATCAGAGAGACGTTTGAAGTATGAAGAAGGCGGAAATGGTCTGAATGTGGATGTGAGGAGAAAAGTAGGAGTAGTACTTTGAAGTAGTAGTACATTGAAACCAAATGTTCGGCAACATAGCCTCACGCACCCCCCCCCAAAAAAAACTCTTCGGATCTACACGATTCACACAAGTGACCTATTTTGGGATCAAAACGGCGAATTTCGCCGAAAGGTGACTAGTTTGCAGGTATGAGCTTAGCCCCGGCTTTGCAGCCCCTGGGTTTCCTCCTCAGGTCCGCCGGGATGGGGTGTCGTATCCCAGCTCGTCCCATTGTTTTCAGGGCCAGCAGCTCCTCTCTCAAATAAGGGAGAAAACTGGCTCCTGGCTGCGTGTTAAAGTTAAAAATATCCATGGGATATGAAGGAAAAAAAAAAAAACACCATGTCTTCGTCAGAAGAGCAGAAAAGTAAAAAGGTGGGGAAAAAAGAGGTTTAAAGAGCTAAAAACTACAGAGCTACTGGAGAGGCAGCAGTCTCACACAGCGCCCAAGGTCACATTTTCTTTGCATTTTACTTCACACGTATCAAGGGATATGCATGTCAGGGCTTGAGATCTTGGGACCAGTCAAATACATTAAATGTATATTGAGGTATTTCACCTGACGTCACAGGGTCACGTGACGCCCCGGTGTCCGCCATTTTGAAGGTCAAGCTAGCTAATGTCAACAACATAGTAGCTAGTATGTTACTGTAGCAATGTTTACGTTCAGTCATTTGGATGACTGTTAAAACCTTTCAGTCTCAAGTTTTTCCTTTACTGTACTGTAGAAGCTCAAGCGACAATTCCATATTTCAATGCAAAATCGCTAGCTGCTAAACTTGGTCTACACAGACTGTGCACTGAATCCATGCAAGCTCTCTCAGCTTGCTGGCAGATCTGCACGTGACGTCACAAATCTGGCTCCAGACTCCCTTGGGATTTTTCCAGACGTGTTTTGTTATTTTTTTCTGCTGTAGACAGATGGCCTTGTGCAAAATTACCCTTCTGGATGAGTGTGTAAAGGGATATACTTTCTTATAAATAATAAAATTAAATAAAAAAACAAACAAACAAACAAACAAACAAACAAACAAACAAAAAAAAAACGAAATTGGTACAGGACATGCACTTTAAGCGGCATGGTGGTGTAGTGGTTAGCACTGTCACCTCACAGCAAGAAGGTCCTGGGTTCGAGCCCAGCGGCCAGCGAGGGCGTTTCTGTGTGGAGTTTGCATGTTCTCTGCGTGGGTTTCCTCCGGGTGCTCCAGTTTCCCCCACAGTCCAAAGACATGCATGTTAGGTTAATTGGTGGCTCTAAATTGACAGTAGGTGTGAATGAGAGTGGTGGTTTGTCTCTGTGTGTCAGCCCTGCGATAACCTGGCGACTTGTCCAGGGTGTACCCCACCTCTCACCCATAGTCAGCTGGGATAGGCTCCAGCTTGTCTGCAACCCTGTAGAACAGGATAAGCAGCTACAGATAATGGATGGATGGGTGTAGTCTTAAAGGTCATAGGCAACAGTTTTCAATTTATGCACATTTGAAATTTTATATGTTAAAAAAACTCTAATTTTCTTCTGGTCCCAAGAAGTATTGTTAATAAGTAATAATTAAAATAAAGTTAGCGCGGATCACGGTGAATTTCTGTTCGGCGATTTTCGTGACCACTCTACATGTGACGTCATTCAAGACAAAAAACCGCTTGAGTTGAGTCCACTTCCGTTTACTTACTGTACATTGCCATTCAGCTTGAGTGCAGACGTGCGTTCAGGAATTTCCAAAGAAAAACCATGCCTTATTGTTGTGCAGTGAACTGTAACAATTGGACTGGTTCAGGAAGAAGTTTTTACCTTTTTCCGAGAGAGGAGAAGAGGCAGAGAATGTGGATTGGCTTTTTCTGAAAAAGGAGAAGCGGCGGAGCGAGTGGGTTGGCTTTTTCCAAAAGAGGAGACGAGGCGCAGAGAGTGGGTTGGCTTTTTCCGGAAGAGGAGAGGAGGCGGAGAGAGTGGATTGGCTTTTTCTGGAAGAGGAGACGAGGCAGAGCAAGCGGGTTGGCTTTTTTCGGAAGAGGAGATGAGGCAGAGAGAGTGGATTGTGCACGTGAAGCCAGAGGGTTGGCTTTTTCCGAAAGAGGAGAAGAGGCGGAGAGAGTGGATTGTGTGCATGAAACAAAATCAAGCAGTCAAAGAAGAAACAGACCAGCAATGCTCAAGCAAAAAGGAGACGGTTGGAGGTAAGCATTTTTACTTTTGCTTGCAATTGACAAGTCAAGAATCTTGAGGGATCCTGTACAATCATTGTGGAAATGAGACAAAGGGATATTTCCTCGTTTAGAGTAGGCTATAAGTAGTATAATGCCGGGGATGGCAGGCTAATGTAGCCTACCGGCACATGGTCAAGTAATCGTTACCTATATCCACTAGGAAGGACGGTTTAATTATTCTTCAAAAGGGCTCTTATTCAGTATTACGACAAAAGTCGGAATTTATCATAACTACCAGGATAAATCGTTTGGGCGCGAGTCTTGATGAGGTCCGGGGTCACCGGGATCAGAGTTGGCCGAGTCAATGTCCGATTCCGAGGCCGCACAGTCAAACCAATGAGCCACATTCACCGATTGCTTCGCAACGGCCATAGGTTCATACATGTATGGTTTCACCTCTCGATATTCAATTTGGAGAGTTCCTACTTCAAAATCACTATCGCTTTCAGACATTTTACACAACCTCTCACGACCAAAGTCCATACATGTGTGCTCGGTTCGTAAGTAAACACAGAACTGCTCCCAGTCTGTTCGCCTTAAATGACATCACGACGACTGTCCCCTGGCAGTGAAAGTGCACATAAGTGAGATGTAAACAAACCTTCAGAAATTGGGCAACATAGTATACTTTAACCGTTTTAGTCAATTTTAGGGTGCAAATTAGATACTAGGAAAATTTAATTCACTTTTTGGGTCGTTCTTCTAGACAATAAAGTTGATCTTCTACGTTTCACCTCTGACCATTGCCTATGGCCTTTAAAGGAACAGTCCACTGTACTTCCATAATGAAATATGCTCTTATCTGAATTGAGACGAGCTGCTCCGTACCTGTCCGAGCTTTGCGCGACCTCCCAGTCAGTCAGACGTGCTGTCACTCCTGTTAGCAATGTAGCTAGGCTCAGTATGGCCAATGGTATTTTTTGGGGCTGTAGTTAGATGCGACCAAACTCTTCCGCGTTTTTCCTGTTTACATATGACCAGTGACATGAAACAAAGTTCAGTTACACAAATTGAAACGTAGCGATTTTCTATGCTATGGAAAGTCTGCACTATAATGACAGGCGTACTAACACCTTCTGCGTGCTTCAGCAGCGCATTGATATGGAGCTCAGATATCAATGCGCTGCCGAAACGCGCAGGTGTTAGTACGCCTGTCATTATAGTGCGGACTTTCCATAGCATAGAAAATCGCTACATTTCAATTTGTGTAACTGAACTTGTTTCATGTCACTGGTCATATAAACCTATGTAAACAGGAAAAACGCGGAAGAGTTTGGCCATACTGAGCCTAGCTACATTGCTAACAGGAGTGACAGCGCGTCTGACTGACTGGGAGGTCGCGCAAAGCTCGGAGAGGTACGGAGCAGCTCGTCTCAATTCAGATAAGAGCATATTTCATTATGGAAGTACGGTGGACTGTTTCTTTAAGCTGAGCAACTTGCTTTAGTCTCAATTAAAGGGTACCGGTACAGCCTTTAAACATGATCAATATGAATAATACAAGCCCTAATTATAACACCACACAAGTGTCACCACCTGCACTGCAAAAAATTGAAAACTGAATTTGAGGAGAAAATTAGTTAATAGTAATGAAATTATCTTGCTGCATGGACAGATATTTTTACTTGATAAGACATCTTAGAATAAGTTGGTTGCAATCTAGAGCTAGGCTTAATAATCTCAGAATTTGTGTCTTGTATTCTTCTAATAGGAAATGCTAGATCGTTTAAACTATAAGATACTTTCACTTGCTAAGGTATCATTTTTTGCAGTGTGATTAACGATCACAAGTAGCTTTAAGTGCTTAACTGCCCAAAAGCATGTGAACCTTTTTCATCTAGGCAACCAATATGGCACCCAGGATGTGATGTCAAGTCGTTGATAACCAGTTACCCAAAGTTAAGTGTAACTAATGTAAACATACTTGTTAGCCTGGATTTAGTCAGAAGACAGACAGTTTTCTTCAAGGTCAGTACGGACGGCAGAGAAACCAGATACCTGTATGAACCTCGGATAAAAGGACTATCTGCAGCTGGTAAAAGGATTTAAGCAGTGAATCATCAAATGATTCTAATGATGGAATCAGTGGTGCTTTGCAAATGCAAAGTCAGAAGGGCAGGTCAAAGGGTTTGGCAGCTATCTGGTGCCGATGCGTCAAGTGTACCAACTGGAAAACTGAATGTGTTTGTTGTAAAGAGCACAAACTTTTGTGTGATATAATACAGCTACAGTCACTGAACTGTTTCACAGATAAACCCGGTTTGGAAACGCATGTCGCACACAAGCCTGCATTGGAAATGGCCATGCTAGCCAGGCATGTGAGAGGGCCAGCACCAGATGGAGAATTCACAAATCAGTAAGCAGCCTATTATATATAGAAACTGTGTGCGCACGTGTGTGTGTGCGTGTGTGTGTGTGTGTGTGTGTGTGTGTGTGTGTGTGTCCATACTAACTATAAAGCCTATTTATTGCGTGTGTGAATACAGGTATAGACATGCAATGTGCCACAATAGTTTATATGGTCTAAACATAGGCTAGTGACAGCTCGAAGCCAAGTGTGACTTTATAGCAGAGCAGAGCAAAGCTCCATACTTAAGAGAATATGGTAATGCATACACCTAATTTTTGCTGGCTTTTGCAACCATAGAGTACCCGATCATAAGTGCAAGGCAACGCATCTCAAACGCTTGACCACTGGACAGTGAAATTTGTATCGTTATTTACACAAGATAGATGGGTTTTATCCAACACTTATTTTTAATTTGCTTTTTTAAAAAAATAACGTGGGATTATTTACTAACAAGTTACACTCCTCGGGAGCGTTGCTTTTAGGCAGTGCCTAAATATATATTAGCTTTGAAGGTCTATATTATTTTAGTTAATTGGTTTGCATGGCCCGAATCCCTTTTCTGTGGTTGGTGTTGGAATATTGTTGGCACAGCATAGGGTTTGAGTGTATCACGACCTGTGTAGCCCAAGAGTTCAGCCTGTAAATTCCTTTCAAAGCAATCAGGCTCCAAATGGTCCTCACAAACAGAATTTTTACCAAAGGAGTGTGTTTCTCAAGTGTGACCAGTTTCCAAGTCTTGGAGCCACCACTTGGCAAGTTGTTTACGTTGCTTGGTTGTCCAGAATGGAACACAGAAAAAATGCTAGATGGAGGGTTGTGTGTCAACCAAGGAAAGAATTCTACAGTCATCCACTTTAGTTGTCTTCCATGGTCTTCTAAGCCTTTTGGTGTTGCTGAACTTGCCAGTGCATCCCTTTTTTTTTCCCTTTTTAATTTTATTTTAAAGAATGTAACCAAACTGCTGATTTGGCAACACCTCAGACAAATTACTCCTATCTGACAAGTCGTTTGTTTTGTTCCCCCCAACCAAATGACGGCTGCCTTCACTTCCATCAAAACCTCATTGGAACGCATATTGAGAGTGCCTATGAACAGCTACCAAATTCAGATTCAACACTTGGAATCCACTCCAGACCTTTTATCTCCAATCTGTCATAAAATAATGAGGAAACGGCCCATAACTGGCCATAAAACTGCTCATCAGTCAATTGTCCAATTAATTTTGAGCTTGTGAAAATGAAGGGATTATGTATAAATAGCTCTAACTCCTAAACAGTTCGTGCAATATTTTTGTTAAATGCCTTGAACTCAATTGTCCAAGTTCTACACTTCAGTCACATCTTGATTGCTTCATTTCAAATTCACTGAGGTGTACAGAAGCAAAATTACAAAAACTGTGTCACTGTCCAAATACTTATGGACCTGACATTTGTTAGATAATAATCTCATTACAAGAAATATTTGATTATTTTTTCCTTACTCAAAATATCTTCACTTGCCATCACTTGTTTTCTTATTCTACATTGCAACAAGAGTCCAGCATAGCTTTGGAGGACAGAAAAACTAGCTTGGACTGGAGTCAGACAGCTCCAAAATCATGTGGTATGGCATGTGCATATAGACAAGAGGAGAAAAAAGAAATACAAGTGACATCCTGAAGATATTTACAGCAAATACTATGTCACAGTCATGTCATGACTGTGTTGAAGGTCGTGACATGCTTGTGCATATTTGCATCGGACATCCAGGTGTTAAACAGTGTCTGTGGCATTGAAAGTGGATGAAATGGGAATAAGATGATCTTGCTGGTCATCTTTCCAGCACAACAAATAGGACTTGGTGGCCAAGTTGCAGAACTCTGTGCAACATGGCCAGAATCACTAGGAGAAATGTCTATGATAGACACCAAGGCCAGTCACAGGCCAGCGTGTCCCATCCCAGTAGAGGCAGAAATTATTCCTTGATCTGGCAAAAATGACATTTGTTTATCCAGCAAGACAGCACCCAAAAGAGTCTGCTAAAATCATGACAACGGAGGGAATGAACATGAACAGCACTGAAGCCAGAAACTGCACTGAAATA
Organism: Neoarius graeffei; assembly: GCF_027579695.1. Taxonomy (NCBI): domain Eukaryota; kingdom Metazoa; phylum Chordata; class Actinopteri; order Siluriformes; family Ariidae; genus Neoarius; species Neoarius graeffei. The sequence continues at coordinate 35,803,908 of NC_083576.1, read as the reverse complement.
AACAAATGTGTTTGGAAAAAGCATCACTTATGAGAAAGCAAGTAAATCTTGAAAAGACATCACTGATACTGTGGCAATTTACCTGGTCAAGGATATAATACCCATCAAAAGTCAAATAACAGCGTTTTAAGTGACAAAACTTATCGTGGCTTATCCTTACAATTTACTGAGTCACAAATTTTTTTCTAAAACCAACATTCATCCGCTAGACAAAGAACACTAATAGAAGTGCAAAAAGAAAAATAATTAAACAAAAACAGATTGTTTTAAAAATATTAAAATTTAAACCAACTCAGCAAATGTATTCAGACGTTAAAAATATTTCTACAACAGTTAGTTTCTATCCACTGATTTGATTGGTCAAGTGCCATTCCAAGAGGGCTGACATTCAGTATAAATGGGATATTTCACCAGTTGTATTTACTCTATAAAATTCCAATTCTAGCAACAGTTTGAGACATTGAAACTGTTACTACGCTTACTATGGGATGTCAGTCAGCCCGCGTGTTGCATGGCAACATGCAAAGCTTTGTAGAGCTGTCGCTTCTTTGACAAATACTGTCATTTCATTTGATGGAGCAAAAATAAAATATAATGGTTATACATCTGAATTGTCAGTTACTTGATATTACTTTCTTAGTAATAGAACTGTTGTATAAAAGCAATATCACACTCAAGTTTTAACCATCAGTATGGCTTTGATTACCTGCAGTCTCAAGTCCTTGACCGAATTATTGCCATGCCCCTATTCACTATAACACTCTTGCTTGTGTGCTAATGCTTAATTAAATATTTCACTCACCTTTCCATGTACTGCACTTTTAAATTCTCAATACATTAGCAGAGGTAATATATTTAACATTTTTAAATATAGTGTCCACGCTGACTCGTTTTCATTACAGACATAATTTTCTTGAGAAGTGTACTTTGTTAAAATTTGTTGGAAAAGGACTTTGACCTAAAGTGTCCTATTCTTTTAAAGGTATATTTACTTACAGAGCTATATTTTTTAATCAGTAGGGAAATTTGTTTGGTTGCTCTGTTCAATAACTTTGCACAATAGTCACAACAGCACAAAAAACATGGGGGAGAAAAAAAAAAAAAAGATTGTGATCCAGTCTGAAAAACTGTATTTGTCATATTGTCCACTCCTCCAACATTACTACAGCATATTGTATATGAACTAAGTGACACAAATACACACCAAGAAGTTAAGCTTTCACTGCTTTCAACTGTCAGGATAGGAACAGATAAACAAGACAGAACAGTTGATAGGCAGTTGTCCTCACCTGACCTCCAGCTGTCCTCCACCACATGTTGTATCAGTCCTCCTAAGAAAGGAACCCTCACAAGTTCTAGATGCTCCAAATTGCGTGCAGAGGCCAAACCTGTCACCAGTGGTACATACTTCAAGGAGTTGGTGGGACCAGCACAGTTCCTCATGACAAACGTGCGCAGGCTCACGCACAAAAAATCCTTGAACGGCTGAGGTTTTGTCAGACGAACCCACTTCAGATACAAGTGTCTGAGCATAGACACACAAGGAATTTCTGGGACATTGACCCCTGAGGAATTAAATTATTTTAGCACATTCATAGAACCAGTTATTATTTTGGTTTTACCCAGCAAGGCATCATTGCCTGCAAAACCATTACAATATTATGTAGTGAAATTGTAACAGTTTTATCCCTACCAACAAGATGAAGGGTCTGAATTTTAGCTGCAGCTGGAATTGTAAGTTTGTTTTCCGGAGGGATAGGAAATGCCCCATTGCGGTTCCTGAATTTTCCAACGATGTGAACCTGAGGCATGTAGTTCCATATTGCTTCCACCAGCTCCAAATGAGAGGTCTCAACACCCTTTAATTAAAAAAATAATAATAAAATTAATTAATTAATTAATTTGAGCAAACAAAAAGGCATATGGGGGGGAGAAGCAACTAATCATTTTCATTTACTTGAATGTCCTGCACTCACCAAAAGACGAGGACAAGCCTGAAGAGCCTCCAAAACACCAGGAATACTGAAAGCTTCATATCCCCTGACCCTTCTACGCTCTAAATAACGTGGGTGCAAACCATACAACTGCTCCAAATCTGGCATCTTCTTCAGAAGTGTGAGGAAATTTGTGTCTGTAAATCCTACATGAAATGCACACACCATAAAAAGTTTTAGAACTGGATTATTTTTTGGGTTGCTCAATATGCCCTGATCAATAGTCCATCTGAAAAATCACATCAGACTTGCACATAAATGGACACAAATATGCTGAGAATGGCAACCTGACCAACACACGGACATCTACAAACCTGAACACATGTGCTCCTAATTAAGTAACTGCCAATTCCTATCGAATGTGCTACCAGTCTGGAAGGGCAAAGGGAAGAACGTGTTTCCATTTAGATGAATCAAACCAGCCACTTTACCGTAACTGCTGTCATTGCAATGTCACAAGGCAATTGAACAAATTCCCCCTTCTACATACAGCAATTCCCGACACCCAATACTGGTAGAATCTGAACAGAGGGGAGCAGGGCCAATTACAGGATCTTGGATTTCTGAAAATGGATGGCAATAGCATCATCGGATCTCAGTAAGCACTAAAACTGCTGTGTCCACTGGGAGCCGTGCATGAAATACACATGAAACCATGTTCATTAGATGATCAATAATGATCATTACAAAACAAATTATGCTTATAAGCCAACCACCTGGCATAATAAGCTCTACTAACCTGAAGGCATGTACTCCCACCACCGGCTAGCACACAGGTCCACCATTTTCACCACTCGCAAATACAGAGTTACTGCCTCTTGTAGCTTTCTTGATAGACATTCCATGCACATAATGTCTGGCATAGGCAGATAGCTTCAGAGAGGAGAAAATTTATATAGAAGGCTGGAATCCACAGACATGCATACATACATACATACATACATGCACGCACACATACAGTGTTTTACTGGGAAATACACTACTCGTATTTTTCATACCAGCTACATCCGAGACATAGACAACCAAACCCATGACACAAATCTCGATGTCACTCATGAGGAAATCAAAGAACTGTTCTGATAAATTGATACTTTGTTTGTGAATGTGTCTATATAATAAAAAGAATATCACATGTTTGCTTGAAGACATGAAGTGTATCTTGTCATATTGAAAACCTCAAATTTTCCTACAAAATACATTGCGGATCTGAGTGACATTTTCGGATATTTCACTCCAGTGACGTCACTCCCAGTGTTTTGCCACTGACTAGACACGCCTTGTCAAAATGAAGAACCAGTTCAAAATTAAAATTCTTTTAATTAACTTGCATATTTTTTGGGGGGGGATGTGTCCATATAATCTAAAGAACATTACATGGTGGTGCAACAATATGAAGTTTTTCTTCTCATGTTGAAAACATTTTCACAGAATCACTTTGGTTACTCGTGATACATACATTCACCACTCAAAGATAAAGTTCATATCTTTGATGATGAAAGAAATACAGATAAAACTAAATCTTTGATGTGAATATTCAGAATTTGGCAAAAATTCTGCAAATTTGTGGAAAAATGGCGGCTTGATCTGGGACATGATAAATGGTTGACATCACATTCCCTTAAAAAGGTTGTAGTCCACTGAAAAGTCTACAGTTATCACTAATTGTATTTTAAGTTGTAACTTTATACACCTACGAATTGGTGCGCTCACAGAATAATCATAACTGTAATAAAACATCATGCAAAATATTTGATCACCGTTGTCACTCCATTTTCCACATAACCAAAACCAATACGATCGTGTGTTTTGATCTAAACGGAAAGCCTTAGGGTCAAGGTCACTACCTCACCAAAAGCAGCAACTTAAAATCACTACACCATATAAAAATTTAGTTATAAATCTGCGATTTTGTTTTTTTAAAACGAAAGCTGAAAAGTTAGGTATAGAATATGTTTCTTACAGAATATGTTACAATGGTAGCTGGTCTTGTATGAATTTCTGAGCTATAAAATGAGTTGTGGTCTATTTTTTATCGTAGTGTGTTATTTGTGTGCAGAGAAGGACACACATTAACAATTTGCACATGTAGAATGGAATTTTCCACTCCAACAGTTAGAAGATGATCATGCTTCCATTTGCGGTCTTTCTGTTACACGGGTGATCTGTTCAGACGTCATCACTGAAAAGGTAAGTTGACAGTTTTATTTTTAGGTCTTGCAGTACAAGGCAATAGAATGTTTCTTTTTCATCTTACTTTCATATTTCGTAGTGTTTGTGTATTTTTGGGCAATATTTTGCAACCATGGTCAATTTAGATCGAACTTTTGATAGAATCTATGGCCAGTCATTTTGTCACGATGATGGATTTGAACATTTGGTCATAATGGGCCACATTATCAGCTTAGTTCTAAGCATTTCATATTGAATAACTTTGACATTAATATTTGATGATCATCAGGCCTAGCTGTGAAGAATTGATATTATTTATGAGGAATTAGAGAATTTAACATTTTTCACAATTTCGTAATACGGAAACGGCCACATGTAATCGTTTATTACAATAGTGAGCTTTTAAATCATAAAATGGGAACAAGAATTATTTTATTACAATAAGGTGGCCGACCGTTTCATTTCCTTTCAGAAGTGATAATAATAATGGACAGAGCTGAGAACTTGATGTGATTTGTGAGAAATAACGGAATTAATGATTTTATCTCACGTTCGTAACGAAGTGGTCAGCTGTCTGAGATCATGCTTCCTTATTACGAGAGTGAACTTGTAACCATAAAGAGTTAATGAGAATTTTTTTTGAAATATGTCGCTAATTGTTTCAGTTCCTCACAGAAATGACAATTGCAAAGTCAGCTGAGAAGAATTGATATTGTGAGCAACTGTGGAATTAACGATTTTATCTTACGTTTGTAACACGGAAGTGGTCGGCTGTCGGTGCCTCCTTGTATTTAAAGCCCCTCTTTCACAGATTATAGGCGAAACTGAAATTTCATATCAAGGAAAAATTACATATATTTATTCTACATCTCAGTAGTTCTTTGTATGTAATTGATCAGGATGAGAAAATGAATCATTTTGATGGTATGCATTATCGAAAGGGTCATTTTTAACAGTATCACTGATACTGCTTATATTTCACTGTCATTTTGCAAACAGTCCTATTTTGCCATATCAAATACCCAAAATGTATCATATTATTCATATTTAAGTGAATAATCAATTCAGTCATCATAACTTGGCATTTTTAACCCAAGCAATCAAAAAGAGGAAATTTATTCAATATTTTCACTCATCTGTGAAGGAGGGGCTTTAATTCGTCATGATGTAGTTAATATGCAAATCAATTTTACAAAAGCATTTGAATTATAATCAAAATATAATTTAACTTTAAGTTGTGAGAAAGATTACATTTTAATGCAGTGTATAAATCTGCAACTTGTTCAGATGTGATAAGTAATATCTTTCACTGTAAAAAGAAACTAGTAAAGAAAAAAATGTGTTTCCATGTTACGTTAGTGATGGAAAACGCAAATAATTGAATAAATCAATGGGATATTGTGTGACAGTTTCAAACTTTTGTCTGTGTATTACTATTATGCTAATTGATAATTTAGTACAAAATAACTATAGAATATAGTTTCTGAGAGACCAGTTTCTGAGACGGCTGGTCTCTCATTTGGGACATTATGGTCAAAAAATAAATTTTCTAATTTTACTTTTTTTTTTTTTTTTTTGCATCTACCTAACACTCAATGTTTCTTTCGTCATGTTTAATAAGAATAAAGATAGCATCTTGCTTTATCTGGCCTCCACTGTAGAAAATTTTTTTGATTACAATTCAAATGCTTTTGTAAAATTGATTTACATATAAAATAACTACATCATGAAGAATTAAAGCCCCTCCTTCACAGATGAGTGAAAATACTGAATAAATTCCTCTTTTTGATTGCTTGGGTTAAAAAAGTCAAATTATGATGACTGAATTGATTATTCACTTAAATATGAATAATATGATACATTTTGGGTATTTGATATTACGTTAGTGAAGAAAAAAATCTTTTCAAGCAAACTATAAGTTTGCTATGAGTTGTTGAAGGGAAATAATCAAAAATTCAGTCCCACAAAATACAACTGAAATTAGCAAGCCCTTTTTCAGGTTAGTCTGACTGAAACATGCAATCTGCACCCAATTTTTATATGTAATTTGCTCCAAGCTCTGTGATGGATGGTGTGAACATTCTTTTCTCAAGCTCACAACTGTAATTATTTACAATCAGAAAGATACTGCACTGTTGATGATCAGAGTTAACAAGTGGTATAATATGTATACAGTACTTACCGAAATATATGGCAGAGCACCTCGTGTGAAAGCTCATTTATGTAATCTTTTGGTTCCTCTTTTTGCAAAGAAGTGCAATGTGTTCCTCCAACCATACTTGTCTTGGTGGATTTTCGCCTGGGGCCCATCATGTCTTGGATCGTGTTGCAGTCAGTCAAGAATGGCAATCTACTCAATCCATCAAATGCAGGCTTCTTTAGGCATTAGCATCTACTATGGTTTCTATGAGAAAATAACACAAAATACAAATCAAATAATTTTAAAGGAACAATGAAGAGACATGGATCATACAACACCACATTTGTATGAATAAATTTTAACTGAAACAGCAGAGAGTAGTGCTGTGGCATTTAAGCTCTGTGACCTTATCACTACCTCATAAAATTGTTTGTCTATTTGTTTGCATTCGTAAATTTGACTATTTTATGAAAATCAAGCTTAGTGACCTGTAACTAGTCAATGAAACTAGTAATGGAAAAAGTTTCATGTAAATAGCTTCCATTCACATATACACAAACCATCAGCATTTTTTTTGGGGGGGGGGGTGTAACTCATTTATCTCCATGACTCTTGCCTTTCGATATATTGCTGTCAAGAAGCATGCTGGCATTCTGGAACGAGAGGTGTGATGTCTAACAGCATCAGCGTCTCATGTACAAATACCCCAAGCTTCCTGACACTGCTTTCAAAACACAGTAGCAGGTGAACTGAATGTTGAGGAGCTTGTGTTAGCCATGCACTTTTACAGTGCCCTCCTTGATTACTGGCACTCCTTGTCAAGACCCGTAAAAAGGGCTGGGGGGGGGGGGGGGGGGGGGGGGACCACAAACAAACAAAAAAACCTTTTGGTTTAGTAGCTTCATCCCACACTGAAAAAAGGAGAAAATTCCATCTTTAATTGAAATAAATTTAGTCAGATAATTTAGATGTCAGGAGCTTCCATGGAGCCAACATCAGTACCACTCATCACCTTGTTAAAAGTAAAATATGTCTGAAACTTTCTAGCCAAAGAAAGGAAAGCACAGCCCCTTTGCCTAGCTTGGATCTGCTCAGGACAAGCAAGAAGGTGGAAGACTTCCAACAGTCTCTTTCGGCACAACTCCATTGTGATCTTATCTGATATACCACTTGACAATGACTGGGACCAGATCAAGGATGCTGATCACTCTGCATCTCAAAGTTTTGGGACAAAGACCTAAAAGATCACAATAGACATCCTTCCCTTGAAACAATCCATCTCATTGATGAGTGTAATCACTTGAAGTAAAATCCGACTGAAAGCAACCACACCCTGTATGCCAAGATCAATAAGCAGGTTGGGGGGGATATTTCGGGTGGGGGGGGGAAACGACACTAGAACCCTATCCCACCTGTAAAATTTGGTGGAAGTTCTCCGATGTTTTACAGCCATTTTCCTCCAAAGGCCCTGAAAACCTTATGAGACATGATGGCGACCAAGATGGCTGTCCAGCAACAACACACGGGAGGTGTGGCAGGGCATTCAGGACATCACAAACTTCAGAGACTGTGATGCGCCAACAGGAGACTGGAGTGCGCCGCTAGCAGAGGAGCTAAATCGCTTCTTTGCTCGCTTTGAAACATTTCAGCAGCACTCATTTGCTCCTGCCCTGCCCCCACCACCACACAGTTCCTACACCACTCCTTTCACTGTACAGGAGCACGATGTCAGACGGGTGCTCCTGGCAGTGAACCCCAAGAAAGCTGTCGGCCCAGATGGTGTACCTGGTAAGGTGCTCGGAGCGTGCGCCCACCAGCTCGCCCCTACCTTCACCAGGATCTTTAACCTCTCCCTGACTCAGGCAGTCATCCCACCCTGCCTAAAATCTGCAACAATAATCCCAGTGCCGAAGAAGTCTCCCGTCACCAGCCTGAATGATTACAGTCCTGTGGCCCTCACCCCGGTAATCATGAAGTGCTTTGAGAGACTAGATCTTCAGCACATCAAGGACCACCTCCCCCCAGACTTCGACCCCTACCAGTTCGCATATCGCACAAACAGATCCACAGAGGATGCCATTGCCGTAGCTCTCCACTCTGCGCTAAATCACCTGGAGCAGCAGCAGAGCTACGTCCGCATACTCTTTGTGGATTACAGTTCAGCTTTTAATACAATAATCCTGGACATCCTTATTAGAAAACTGGACACTCTTGGCCTCCCCCCTCTCACATGTGCCTGGTTAAAGGACTCTCTTACTAACCGGCCCCAGACTGTGAGACTTGGCCCCCACTTCTCCTCCACCCGCACGTTGAGCACCGGCTCTCCACAGGGCTGTATGCTGAGCCCCCTCCTGTACTGCCTCTACACCCACGACTGTAGTCCGACCCACAACAACAACCACCTTATTGTCAAGTTTGCCGACGACACCACAGTGGTCGGACTCATCTCAAAGGGAGACGAGGCAGCCTACAGAGAGGAGGTCCTGAAGTTGGCAGCCTGGTGTTCAGAAAATAACCTCGCTCTGAACACCAAGAAAACCAAAGAGCTCATTGTTGACTTCAGGAAGCACAACACCGACCTAGCCCCCCCCCCCACATCAACAACATGTATGTGGAGAGGGTCCACACCTTCCGGTTTCTCAGTGTCCTCATCTCCGCCAACATCTCCTGGTCAGCAAACATTACAGCAGTCATTAAGAAGGCTCAGCAGCGGCTACACTTCCTGAGAGTCCTCAGGAAATACAACTTAAGCTCCAACCTGCTGCTGACCTTCTACTGCTCATCCATCGAGAGCATACTGACGTACTGTATTACAGTATGGTACGGCAGCTGCACTGCTGTAGACAGGGAGAGGCACCAGAGGGTAGTTAAGGCAGCACAGATCATTGGCTGCCCTCTCCCCTCTCTGATGGACATTTACACCTCCCGCTGCCTTAGCAGAGCTAAGAATATTATCAAGGACAGCTCCCGTCCTGGCTTTGATCTGTTCGACCTGTTGCCCTCAGGGAGGCGCTACAGGTGCATCAGGACAAAGACAAATAGATTAAAAAACAGCTTCTTTCCAAAAGCCATAACTGCCCTGAACTCGGATATGCTCTGACTTTATAGTCTATTTTATTTTACTAATTTATAAATGTGCAGTACTTTATAAGGTGACTCTCTATGCAATACTTTTATAATGTGCAATACCACACTCCATAATGTGAAACGCAACACATGCACCTCAGGATTGTGCACCTTACACACAACACATACACCTCAGGACTGTGCACCTTACACACAGCACATATACCTCAAGTCTGTGCACCTTACCTTACTTTGAAATAATTCATAATGTGTAATATTTTCTTATAATATGACTCTCTCATGCAGTAATTTATAATGTGACTGTCTCTGTGCAATACCTCACTCCATAAATGTGTAACACAACACATGCACCTCAGACTGTGCACCTTCCCCCCTTACACCCCCCTTCCCCCCTCTCTCCCTCTCTACACGCTGTTTGCACTGTTATTGGAGATGCTTTAATCTCATTGTACATGTATATAGTGACAATAAAGGCATTCTATTCTATTCTGATGTATCTTGTTATGGAACATGATATAATGGTCTCCATGAAATACCATGACATTTTAAGTCAAATTCTGGCTGCCTCTACCAGGAAACTAAAACTGTGTCATCACTGGACCTCCCAGTAGGACAATGATCCAAAGCATATGTACAAATCAACACAAAAATGGTGGGCTAACCACACAAGTTTCTGCCATGGCCATCGCAGTCCCCTAACCGGAACCCCACTGAAAACCTGTGGGGTGAGCTGAAGAGGAGAGTGCACAAGAGAGGGCCTAGGACCCTGGATGATATGAAGAGATTTTGGAAAGAGGAATAGTCTCAGTCTGCTTTTCCACCAAATCAGTTCCAGGGCTGGTTCAGGGCCAGTGCTTAGCTTGGAACCGGGTTTTCTGTTTCCACTGACAAAGAACTGGCTCTGGGGCCAGAAAAACCAGTTCCAGGCTAGCACCAGCTCTTTGCTGGGCCAGAGGAAAGAACCGCTTACGTCAGCGGGGGGGCGGAGTTTTTAAGACCAACAACAATAGCAAGACCGCCAAAGCCGACATAACACCGGCTAACGTTAGCTCATAACAAAGACTAACATAACCATCTCACATTCAGTGTAAGAGTCAAAACGTTATTAGGTTATTACCTGTCTCCTAGAACGTAATCGCCATCCACTCAAAACCTGTCGATCAACACAAACATATTGGATCTGCCGTTTTCTGATCCCAATGAAGCACCGTAAAGCCAGAAGCAGCAGCTGTACAAACGTGAAGTCATCCATTATTGCTGTTGTTGTTGCTGCTGCTGCTTTTTCTTCTCCGTGTTGTTGTTGCTTCGATGTTCGCGCCAAGGTTTATGCAAACGCAGCGACGTAACTGACGTATACAGTGACGTAATGACGTGGGTCCCCTTAGCACCCCAAGCTATGGAAAAGCCAACTGGTTCTCAGCTGGCTCGCAAGTTGAACGAGTTGTGAACCAGCACCAGCCCCGAACCAGCCCTGGAACTGATTTGGTGGAAAAGGGGTGTCAGATGCCCTGCTCTATATTCTCCAACCTTATAAAAACAAACTTTTGAGGCAGAAAGGTGCACGGACCTCAGACACCCTAGACAGTGAGGCTTGGTTTTTCTTAGTCAATTTGCGCTGGTCTTAGAAAGAAGACTGTCAATGTCAAAACTGCCACAGACCTGTTCTGCCATGCCTGACCCCGATTTCAGCTCTTTGACTACCTCTAATGTTGGCTCAGAGAAGGAAAAACAATAAGCCCCATTCCGTATTCAGACATTTTATACAGGGTGGCAATGTGGAATAAGAGGTGCAACATTCCTGCCTTGAACAGGCTCTGTAAATGGGGCTTTTGACTGAGGCAGGATTGCTTGTGCCAAATGGGCGAGTTAGAGCATTTCAGAATACTGCTGATCATCCAGAACTGGTGTGTGCACACGCGCACACACTTACTTTACAGAGAATGGTGTACAATCTATTCAGTGAGCAGCTAAATTTTACAACTGTGGTGAGCAGAAAATCATCTGCAAATACATTGAAACTTGAAGTGGAAACGCATCAGGTTCCACTCCAGTCAGGCCCAGAACAAGAATCTTGAGGCGACAGTGGCCAAAGGCTAAGAAAAATTGGCATTTGAAGACTGGAAATACATTAACCCCCCCCCCTCAACTGCCCCATTTCTGTAACCTTGCACTCAACGTAGCCTCAGAATTTTTGTTCCTGGCTAACAGGAGAGGAATCTGATGTGATCATCTGCTGTTGGAGCCAATCTGTCTTAAGGTTTGACATTTTGAACAGAAAAGCATCTCTAAATGCACAACACATTTGAAAAGGGTGGTTATTTGAGGTGGCATACACTTCCTGTCAACTCATCAATAAGAGATGTGTAGAATTGCCACTCACTGGATTTGGTTTTTTTGTTTTGTTTTTTTGAGAAAGAGCCAAGAGCAGTTGGTGCCAGACCAAATTACAGTCAACCTGATGCAAGTGAGAGAGATGAATATTATTGGAAAGGAAATCGTATGTGTCTTACATTAAAATTTTGTTTGAACCTGAAACAATCAATCAAGTGTGACAAAAAGGCATGTAACAATTCACCCAAATGATTCACTTCATGACACTGGAGTCACAATTCAATTTTCCCATGATATTTTTTTTTAATTAAATGAAGAAAATTTTAGTCCCCAAAAATACAAAATTATTTACCTCTTATCATCTTAAATATTCCTGTTGCTTTAAAAAAAAAAAGTAGTTTATTCCATTTTCTTAATAATGAACAATATTTACCCATATTTGTAAAGGTTGGACAAAAATATAATAGCCTATTAACTAAGATATTCCTTTTATTAAAAATGAAAAAAAAAGTTAATAAATAGGGCTTTAACTTTTACAAACATTTGTATTACCTCCAAATGTTTTTTTTTTCTTTTGCTTTTGGCAAACTCTAAAAAGACAGTTCTAATTTCTTGTTATATCTATTCATACAGTCAACTGCACAACAGCCCCTTCTCATCTTTTATCTGTCTTTATGTGTTTTTGTAGCTGTGTTACTTGTGCCTATGGTGAAGTCATGTGCAGTCCTTCTACTGTACGTATATATTAAACAATGCAATTACAGCAATGGGAATAGGGAAAACTCAGATGACACAGCCTGATGATCACAGTAAATTTTTTTATTTCATTGATTCGAAACATCATAAATTTGTATCATGATTTGTCGTCACATGAGATACATCATTACATGCCAAGTGACAAATATGCAAAAATGGAAGAAATCGGGTTGGGAGTAAATACACTGTAGATGCTTCTGGTAAAAATCTTGGACCAGGTCACGTTTATGGAGCTGTAGTATAACTGCACTTATTAAGAAAGCTTATGGGAGAACCACTTTGGCGAAGCTGCTCCGTATGACATTGTTCCTGTTTTCAAATTGCTTGCCACGTGTCATTTTTTTTTTTTTGTTTCACCGTTTAAATTCCAACCCTTTATTCTGTTTTTGATCAATAAATAAAATGATAGTGGAAAGTTTTTTTTTATATTTTTCAGCTTCCATTCTGCCGCATTTTCATTTTCCCCCATTCAAAAACAACATGCGAAGGACATCCACATCGGATCTGCCTTATTATCAACAAACCTTTAACTAAGGCACGTAAATCATCTATCATTACAAACATTAAGCTCGCTCAGTGTGTCGGGTGCAGGATGTTGTCATTCTTCCTCCATCATTAGTAATTAGCTTTATCTGTGATGAGTGTATATTAGTTAGCTCTCTGAGAAAAATACAGCTTCAGAGGTAACCATGCAGATTTGAGTTAGTGAAGGTTAATGAGAGTGAAAGCAGTATAGTAGTTTCCAGGTGGTGCTCTGAAAACAATATGGGCTTTATAGATAATTGGACTAATTTTGAGGGCACTGCTGGCCTATTAGGGTGGGACGTAGAGCCCTGCACTCCCGCGGGAGTCCTGCGGGACCCGCCGCAAAGCAGTGCGGCGCGGGACAAATTTTGAAAGCTCATTGCGGGCGCGTGCAGGACCGGAAGTACACATATGCGCGCGCGGGCAGGAGCGGGAGTGCACATATGTGGCGCGGGCGGAAGCGGTGATAAGCTGCAGTCCCACTAACTAAAAATGTGTTTGAAATAAAATGTATAAATTATTAATTTATATCTATCATATATAACTTGTGCTGGATATTTTATTTGGCATTAATAAAAACATTTTAAGATGCCTAAATTTGCAGAGAGTTACATTGCCAGAGGAATGGCATCTTACATTTGCCATTGATCACCCTAACAGGAAATCCTTTAATCACGCTAATGACTCGCAGTTTACACCAAGCTAGCAAGAGAACCATGAGTGAAGTGATTTAGGGCTTGCGTTAGTCTACAACTGTAGTCAGAGAGACATGTTACACAGTGATGGTAGGCTTGACTCAATGCTATCCCAGAAATCCTTCCTGTAATATGCAAATTTGGCTGTCCAATCAGAGGCGGCCAAATTTGCATATTACAGGAAGGATTTCTGGGATAGCATTGACTCAAGCCTACCGTCACTGTGTAACATGTCTCTCTGACTAAAGTTGTAGACTAACTCGAGCAATAAATCAATTCACTTCTCTTGCTCGCTCTGCTTTGCAATAAAGAAAAAAAAACAAAAGAAAAAAAAAAACCACACCATTGGTACAAAGCAAGCCCATTCACTTTTTTATGCTGATCAGAGAATTACAACGGTTTCTCAAATGATAAAAATGTGTGATTCGCGATTAAGTATTTTAATCCTTTGACAGCACTAGTTATTATTATTATTAGAGATACTACATGTTGAATTCCGAAACAAGGTAAATAATAACGTGAGCTGTAGATATTTATGCTGAAATCCACTCAAAGTAGGGGGCGGAGCACCATCACGTTGTGTCAAGACAAGAACTTTCCTGAGAAATAACGCGAACGTCTGCATCATGCGGGATTTGTGGGCGGGAGCGGGACAAAATATGGCGGGCGCAGGCGGGAGCGGGACTGAAAATCGTAATTTTTTTGTGGGCGCGGGCGGGAGCGGGACTGAAAATCAATTCTTTGCGGGCGCGGGAGGGAGTGGGACTGCACAATGCGGGCGCGGGCGGGACTGAAAAATCCGACCCACGCAGACCTCTAGTGGGACGGCATCCATCCCACTTGGGAAGGTGCTGCTCTCATTTCTTGCAGCACAGCTCAGAAATAATAATAATAATAATAATAATAATAATAATAAATTATTATTATTATTATTATTTTGATTTATATAACATTTTTCTCACACCCAAGGTTGCTTTACAATTAAGGAAAAAGAAGAGAGAGTCAGGATGTAATTCCAATGGCGTAGCTACCACAGTCCCACCAGGTGAACAAAGATGAATCCCACACTGCCTGCACAGCTGTTGTGACACTGCCGGGCAACATCACGCCATGGATCCACAAAGCAAACACAGAAGCACTGCCACACAGAGTGCTGGTATGTCCCAAACCACCTGGACAGCCAATGTGATGCCACCAGGCAGCATCACTCAGAACACTGTGCCAAGCACAAAAGTACCACCACACAGAGTACTGGACCACCCTGATACCACAGTGAGAGTCACAGGAAGTGACTCAAGATGGCGCCGTACTATGGCAACTCAGTGTTGCTCCTTGTTTGTTTTCTGTTTATGCTGTTTTGTGTTCTTCCGGAATCATGCAATGGACTAATTCGTTATGACAGAACGGCACTCCTTCACATTCGGGACATTATGCCAGTTCCACAGTCAATCGTTTTGGATCTACCACCAAATCTCTCCCGTGGGCGACTGAAACACCCGCCGAGGAAGAGAGGCAAAAGAGGAGGGGCGCTAGCTCGGCTGAGATGCCGGGGTCACAGACTACCTTTGCCGAGCCTCAACCTATCCAACGTCCGCTCGTTAGCAAACAAGAAGGACGAGCTCACCTCCCTTATCCTCTCCCAACGGGACTTCAGAGACTGTGCTGCCATATGTCTGACAGAAACCTGGCTGACTGCAAACATCCCTGACGCGGCGCTTCATCAGGAGGGATTCACGTTCCACCGAGCTGATCGCACTAGAGACTCCGAGAAGCAGCGCGGCGGAGGTGTCGGTATCTACATCAACCAGAGCTGGTATACTGATACCAAAACCCTTTCGTCCGGCTGCTCACTCGACTTGGAGCATCTCGTGGTGAGGTGTATCCCCTTCTACTCACCAAGGGAAGTTTCTTCCATCATCCTGTGTGCAGCCTATATTCCTCCGAGCGTGGTGGCAGCTTCAGCCTCACAGCAACTAGCCGATCACGTCCACACCACGGAAAACTCCATCCCGGATTCGGTTATTCTGGTGCTTGGGGACTTCAACCATGTCTTCATGAAGAAAACACTTCCCAGATACAAACCACAGATTCACATCCCCACCAGGCTGGACAAAACACTCAACCAGTGCTACTCCTCCATACCGGAGGCGTACCAGGCTCTAGTTAGAGCCCCAGTTGATGAGTCTCATCACAACACAATATTTCTTGTTCCTAAGTACAGACAGAGACTTAAGACCTCGAAACCAAAGACTATGAGGGTCAAGAGGAGCTCTCCTGTGGCTATAGATATGCTACGAGACTGTTTTGATATCACTGACTGGGGCATGTTTGCTGCTGACTCGAACAATATTGACTTTTTCACTGACTGCATTATGTCTTACATCTGTTTCTGTGAGTCTGTTTGCATCCCCTCAAAGACTATTACCATCTACAATAACAACAAACCCTGGTTTAACCGGGAAGTTAAGTGCCTCTGGAAGGAAAAAAATGACACTTAGAGTGGGGACAGAGAGCAATACAAACTTCTCAAATACAGACTACAGAAAGCCGTAAACACAGCAAAACACAACTACTTGAAAATAAACTGCAAGACAACAACATTAAGGGGGTTTGGTGGGGCCTCCAGGAAGTCACAGACTATAAGGTGAAACACCATATCCTGGACTGTGACCCCTCCTTACCAGAGCGGCTTAATGATTTTTTCTGCCGCTTTGACGACACCAGCGCCCAGACAAGCGCCCTACCTCACCCGCTGGGTGTGGGGCACACACACTCTCCCCTTTCCATCACAGAGCATGATGTGCGCAGACTGCTACGGCACCAGAACACCAACAAGGCAGCCGGCCCTGATGGTGTGACACCAGCTACACTTAAGAACTGTGCTAACGAACTTGCTCCTATTCTCAGCTATATTTTTAACTGGTCTCTGAACAGTACTACTGTGCCTGCATGTTTTAAATCGGCTATGATCGTTCCGGTGCCCAAAAAAACCAACATTACCTGTCTTAATGATTATAGGCCTGTCGCTCTCACTTCTGTTGTCATGAAAGTGTTTGAACGCTTAGTCTGTAGATTCCTGTTACACATTACACTGGACCCTCACCAATTTGCCTACAGGGCAAATAGGGGAGTGGATGACGCTGTCTCACTTTGCACCCACTTCATTCTACAGCACCTTGACTGTAAGTCCACCTATGCTCGTGTCCTGTTCATTGATTTTAGCTCAGCTTTCAACACTATCCTGCCTATCAGACTGTATAACTCTCTCCTGTCCATGGGTGTCAACCCCTCACTTTGTCAGTGGCTACTCAACTTTTTATCTAACAGAACACAGTGTGCTAGAATCCAGAACAATATTTCATCAACCAAGACTCTAAACACCGGCGGGCCACAAGGTTGTGTGTTGTCACTGCTGTTATTCTCCCTATACATCAACAACTGTATATCTAATTCTCCATCTGTCAAACTTCTAAAATTTGCAGACGACACCACTGTTATAGGCCTCATACGTGACGGGGACGAAACATCATATCGCGATGAGGTCAAACATCTAGCGCAGTGGTGTGTAGTCAATAACCTTATACTCAACATATCCAAAACCAAAGAACTCATAGTGGACTTCAGGAAAAAGGCAGGCCAGCACATCCCCATCTGTATTAATGGCCAGATAGTGGAGTGGGTCTCCTCTTTTCGTTTTTTAGGCACCACCATTCATCAGTCCCTGTCATGGACCCTCAACACCAGTCTCATCATTTCAAAAGCTCACCAAAGATTACACTTCCTCTGACAGTTGAGGAAATTTGGGGTCAGTCAAGCAGGCATGTTACACTTTTACCGTGCTACTATCGAGTGTGTGCTCACCTTCTCCATCCTGGTCTGGTATGGCAGTACCACCAGCCAAGATAAGCAACAGCTGGAGAGGGTGGTACGCAGGGCCTCCAAAATCATTGGCCATAGTCTCCCCACCTTAGACTCACAT
Source organism: Neoarius graeffei (assembly GCF_027579695.1). NCBI lineage: Eukaryota > Metazoa > Chordata > Actinopteri > Siluriformes > Ariidae > Neoarius > Neoarius graeffei. Next base: position 35,786,232 of record NC_083576.1, on the reverse strand, counting down.
TACAACACCAGAATTTCCAGGAAAGCCAAGAACATCATCTCTGACCACACTCATCCAGCACACCATCTATTCACACTCCTACCATCAGGGAGAAGGTACCGCAGTATCTCATGCAACACCTCACGTTTTAGGGACAGTACCTATCCACAAGCCATCCGCTATTTGAATATGCACTAGCACTTTACAGTTACTCCACTACCTGGCCTACCTACCTCCCTTGTTTATTTTGCACAATGTACCACCAGCTGTACTCTACATATCCAATGCACTTTTCAATGTTTTTTTTTGTTTGTTTTGTATGTTGTCATTCCCTGTTATTATGTGCCCCCTTGTCTTCCTGTCTTGTCCCCCCCTTAGTTTTTTGTTTGGTCTGATTGTATTGTTGGGATTTGTGAGCACACCAAAGTATATTCCTAGCAACTGTATTTTTATACTGTTGATATGGCTACAATAAACTTGAACTTGAAATTAAAAAAAGAGCAACGAGCTCACTGCAGTCCATAGCAAAGAGCACAGGCATCGCCCACAGCACACCAAGGCCTGAAGGAAACAGATGCCAAAACTGGGTCTGGAGCTACACCACAACCGGCAGACAAAACACTCAAAAAAAAAAAAAATCATCAAACTCCACAAACACAAAAATGAAAAACAAAAGGACAAAAAGAAAAATGAAAAGCTCCGGTGAGAAGCAGCAGCCACCAAAATGCGCATGGCGTACTCTCAACTGGAAACAGAAACGAACATGCTGAAAAACAGTCATAGTCTCAAAACAGGCCTAGTTAACTTATAAGACTTTGTTTTATAAGACTTTGTTATTTGTTAATAATCAAGGGCATAACTCTGGTAAAAATTTGCCCAAATAAAATGAAATTTCAATATGCGTATAACTGTCAAATAACAAAGCCTTTTGCCAAGTTTGGTGAAATTCCTCCACAAATTGTGAGAGGAGGTGATTTCAGAAGAATGTACACCCTCATGAAATTGTCAAAGTACAAGTTATTTAATCAAGAGTCAAAACTCTGGTAAAATTTTCATAAAAGAAATTAAATGACAATATGTGTATTACTATCATATAACAAGGCCTTTTGCCAAGCTTTGAGAAATTCATCCAAAAACTGTGAGAGGAGTTGATGTCAGAAGGCAATCACACCTTCATGAAGTTGTGAAAGTACAAGCTTGTTAAATCAAGGGCCATAACACTGGTAAACTGCGACCGAATTGAACAAAATAATAGGCGTAGTACCGACATACAATAATACCTCGTGAAGTTTCGTGAAATTCCTCCAAAAATTGTGAGAGGAGTTCATGTCAGAAGGAAAACACACACTCATGAAATTGTCTAAGTATCATTTTGTTCATCAACAGCTGTAACTCTGGCAAAATGCGACCAAATTTAATGAAATTACAATATGCATAGTACTGACATATAACAATGCCTCGTCAAGTTTTGTGAAATACCTCCAAAAATTGTGAGAGGAGTTGATTTCAGAAGGTGGGTACCCTTTCCTGGGACAGACGGACGGATGGGTGTCGCCACAGCATAATCCCCTTCAGGCCTTTCAGCCAGCAGGGTATAACAGACCACTCGAAAATTAGAATGTAAAATGGTGTCGAACAAAATTAGTAGTGCTCAAATTAGCATGGAAGGAGAGCCTCCTGAAATAGAGAAAAGCTCTTAATGCTGCTAAATTAACCTCTCTCTCCACCCTAATAGAGGATAACAAAAATAATCCTAGATTCCTATTTAATACTGCAGCAAAATTAACTCAGAAAAAGACCACTATAGACACATGCGCACCTGCAATATGTAGGAGCAAAAACTTTATGAATTTTTTTCGATGACAAAACTGAAAATGGTCTTCGTGACCTGAGGCTTCCAGCAGGCCACAAGTTGATAGCTGGGGTGAGATCAATTTCTTTCCAATCGTGTGAATGTTTCTAAACAGCAGCTCCATCCTCTCCAGCTCAGCCGACTTCATGACAGCAAGGGACTGAAAGCAATGCTGTCCTGTAGTGAACCAGCCGTCTTCGCCGGTTTTGATGTTATCGAACCGATGTGAGCATTTGACTTTTCGTGGTCCTTTATAGTTTCGAGTTTAAAATTACTGGTGCCTGTCTTTGCCAGACTTTCTACAGTCTTCCGAGTACATGGCATTTTCGGTTTTGCTATGAACTAGCCAATCTCACCCGAACTTCCATTGGTCATTGAACTGTCTTATCTTCCTATTAGCATCTTGTTCATCTCCGGACCTTGGTCATTTTTAAGAGCTGAAAATACATTTGTACGCCAAATATTCAACTGATTAAAAAAAAATAAAGAATAACATTAAAATTTCTCCGTAAAAAGTGCATTGCTGGCTTCCGGTTTGGACATGTGAGAGGACAGACGTGTCGACGAGAGTCTCCACATAATTTGGATTTAACTACCTTTAAACTCCAATATTTAATTACCAGTGTTTAGTTATTCGTTTCCATATAATATTTTCGTTTATCATATGCGAAACATAGACCGTAAAATATGCCAAACGCACAGAGAAGCAAAGAAGAAAAGAAGCCAACGCTCAGCAACAAGGTGGCTAATATGGCAAGCAGCGATGCAAACAACAAACTAGCCGTGATGTTAGCGACTGAAATGGAAAAGCAGCTAGTAAATCTCCGAGGAGACATGGCCGCACTTATTCAGGCATCTCTGGCACCTATCCAATCTGCACTAACGAGCTTTCAGGAAACGGTGGATACCCTTGACCAGCGTGTAACATCTGTTGAAACAACGGCAGGAGAAAACTTTGAAGCTTTGTCTAAAGCAGAAAAAGTTATTGCTGATCTGCAGACCCTGAATGCTAAGTTGCTAGACCGCATCGAGGACTTGGAAAATCGTTCTAGAAGGGCGAATCTCCGTATTATCAATGTGCCAGAAGACAGCGAAAAGAATGAGGACATGCTGGCATTTGTATCTGCGCTGCTGAGTGAGACTATGGGGGAGCAGGTGTTTGCAACACCTCCGGTTCTTGATCGTGCCCTCCGACAGAAACCTGAAGAGGGCCCTCCCAGAGCTATAATTGTCGCATTTCACAGGTACCAAGACCGGGAGCGAGCTCTAAGCTGGGCCAGGCAGCATGCGATTGAGTACAAGGGGAATACGCTAAGATTTTATCCTGATCTCAGTGTTGCCCTCTCCAAGAAGCATGCAGCCTTTAACAGTGTCAAGTCTGATCTCTACAAGAAGGGAATAAAGTTTAGGCTGAAGTATCCAGCACGTCTCCAGGTGACCCACCGAGGAAAATCACTGACCTTCGAGACGCCGTCAGAGGCAGAAGCATTCTGCGCACAACTGACCGAGAGCGTTGCTACCGCTGAAGAGGAGGACTAGTTCACTTTTTTCCCTTCCATGATGACTTGGTAAAGTTTACTACTTTATTTGCACACTATTGTAGCTGCTACCTAAATGTTAATTAGGTGGATTATACATTGAACCGTGTTACTTTGGTTTTGGATGAGAGGGTTGACATCTAAAGCCGTAGAAGAGGAGGACTGTGTTCGTGGTGGGTTTTTTTTTTCTTTTCTTCCTTTTACGCAGCGCCATACAAACTTTACGCTACATACCCTCGCTTTCTATTTAAAGGTAGCTGCTGCCTAATGGTTACTTTAGGTGAAATGGCATTATGCCTTGCTTTTTGTATACAAAATGACTGGACACTAAACTAAAACAAAATCTTTGCTATTTATGTTGGAGTTTAACTTGGTATTTAATCTGTGGGAACTCTTGAGAGCAGTGTTTACACGTTAACAGCGAACAGTTGGAAGTGTTTACAAGGGTGGATCCTGCGCGCTGCCAGAGTGGCAGAGAAAGGAGGTTTTTTGGGGGTTCATATTGGGGATAATGACTGGACCTTTTTTCTTCTTTTCTTTTTTACATACTATACCAAATGTTTCAATGTTAAATCTTTTTCTCATCCGTCTATCTGGCCAAGTGAAAGTGACTATGTACATACATGCTATAACTGGGACTCATGAACATTTTTATTACTATTATTATTTTGTTTTATAGTTAGCCATGGCTAACAGTAGGATGGATAATAGGTGTGTGTGTGTGGGGGGGGGGGGAGGGTTGTCTACTAGATTCATATCTTGGAATGTGAAAGGTCTAAATAGTGCTGTAAAAAGATCTAAAATACTGACTCATCTTCAAAACTTGAAAACTGATATTGCATTCCTTCAAGAGACACACCTGAAAAAGGCTGACCAAGTTCGCTTAAAAAAACAATGGGTAGGGCAAATTTTCCATTCAAGCTTTGACACAAAAACAAGAGGAACAGCTATAATAATCCATAAGAAAAAAATTCAATTTGTCTTCTAATTTTATATCTGACCCACAGGGCCGTTATGTAATAGTTTCTGGACAACTTTTTCATACTCCAGTCGTGTTAGTAAACCTTTACGCTCCCAACTGGGATGATGAGAGTTTTGTACAAAAATGTATTTGTAAGTTACCTGATTTGACTAAGCATCTTTTGATTTTAGGGGAAGACTTGAACTGTGTTATGAACCCAACCTTGGACAGATCTAACCCCAAAACCAACATTCTATCTAAAATGGCTAGTAATTTTTTTTTGTTTTAAAGAGTTTTTCCAAACATATTGCTTGTTTAGACCCCTGGCGCTGGTTGAATCCTAACAGTAAAACTTTTTCCTTTTTCTCTAATGTCCACCATACATATTCTAGAATTGATTATTTCTTTATTGATCAAAAACTTCTTAGTTCTGTGGTAAAGATAGAATACTCTGCTATAGTAGAATCTGACCATGCTCCCATTTGTTTAGATCTATCTTTTCAGCATAATTACACAAGTCGTCCACAGTGGCGCTTTAACACAGCATTACTTTCAGACGAATCATTCTGCAGTTTCATTTCAATAGCTATAAATAACTTTTTGCATAACAACGAATCAAATGATATTTCTCCATCTTTATTATGGGAAACTTTTAAGGCAGTAATAAGGGGGGAAATAATAGTTTACTCAGCATTGAATAATAAAATTAGACAGATGAGAAAGCAAGAGTTGACCAAAGCAATATTGGAGTTGGACTGCAAGTATTCTTCCTCTCCAGATCCATCGCTCTACAAAGAAAAGATTGCTTTACAGTCTGAGTATAGTTTGCTGTCGACCTCAGAAACAGAACGACTATTACTGAGATCACGCGGGTGGATCTATGAACACGGGGAAAAGGTGGGACGACTACTTGCTCATCAACTAAAGTCTAAATCAGCTTTACAGTTTATTTCTGAAATAGAAAATGACATGGGACAACATACTACAGATCCTAGGAAAATAAATGATACTTTTAAAAAATACTATTTTGATTTGTATAATTCAGAGTCACTGAAGGATTCATCACTCTTTTATAACTTTTTTGATAATATAGAAGTTCCAACTCTTTCTAGTAGTCAGAAAGACCACTTAGATCAGGAACTGGAACTTGGGGAGATTCTCTCAGCAATTTCAGCCATGCAAAGCGTCAAGGCCCCAGGACCAGATGGTTTCCCTATAGACTTTTATAAAAAAATTCTCTGCTCAGCTGGCCCCCTTATTGTTAGGCATGTTTAACGAATCCCTGGTGCAGGGTAGACTGCCAGAATCTCTTAACGAAGCGACAATCATCCTTCTTTTAAAACCAGGTAGAGATGCTGCTAAATGTGGTTCATATCGACCTGTGTCATTGCTAAACTCAGATTTTAAAATACTCTCAAAATTGAAAACAGCGATGCGACTGGAAACATCATTGCTGTCTTTGATTTCTGAAGATCAGACAGGATTTATTAGAGGTAGGTTTCTATTTTCAAACGTCAGACGTCTACTAAATGTCTTGTATAGTCCTTCATTAGATACTGTTCCAGAAGTAGTGGTATCATTAGACGCGGAAAAAGCGTTTGACTGTGTGGAATGGGATTATCTTTTCTTTGTTCTGAAACAATTTGGTTTTGGGGTAACGTTTAGGAAATGGATTCAGGTTCTTTATTATGCTCCTAAAGCATCTGTAATTACAAATCAGCTGCGCTCACAGAATTTCTCTTTATTTAGAGGCACAAGGCAAGGTTGCCCACTCAATCCACTTTTATTTACACTAGCAATTGAGCCTCTCTCTCTTTTACTTAAATCTACACACTCAATACACGGTATACGCAGATGGGGGTTGGAAAACAAACTATCCCTATATGCAGATGACATGTTACTATACATATCTGATCCATTAGCAAGTATCGATAAGATTGTTTCAGTGCTCCATTCTTTTGGGCAGATTTCAGGTTATAAACTCAATTTATCCAAAAGTGAATGCTTCCCAATAAATAAACCAGCCATGGAGATCCCAGATCAATCTTTACCATTTAAGATATCAAAAAACGGTTTTAAATACTTGGGCATTAATAATCACCCCGACTTTTCAAGATCTTTTTAATAAAAACATCATTGCCCCACTAGTATTAAAAATTAAATCTGACCTACAAAGATGGGATGTCTTGCAGCTGACCCTTGCTGGCAGAGTAAACTCTATCAAAATGAACATCTTGCCAAGGTTTTTATTTGTGTTTCAATGTCTTTCTATTTTCCTTTCCAAATATTTTTTCAGCCAGATAGATAAGTTAGTGTCACAATTTATATGGAACAAGCAGAATCCTAGAATTTCTAAGGACTTTCTTCAAAGACAAAGATTGGAAGGTGGTTTAGCCCTCCCCAACTTCAGAAGTTACTATTGGTCAGCGAACATACATAAAATAACATATTGGATGCAATCCCCAGATATGGACTGGTGTGAGCTGGAAGACAGATCATGTGTGTCAACCTCTTTGCCAGCGCTGGTCTCATCCAGTATACCAGCTAAAGTTTTTCAGTATATATCTAATCCTGTTGTCATCTCTACTTTAAAAATATGGAATCAATTTAGAAGGCATATTAACATCAAACAAACTCTTCTGTTACAGAACCCAATTTGTAATAATCATAACTTTCTACCAGCAAAATTGGACCAGGTGTTTGCAATATGGCATAGGAAAGGTCTACGAAACTTCAGTGACTTCTATGTAAATGAAACATTTTCAAGCTTTAATGATTTATGTTCTAGGTATGATCTTCAACAGACTGATTTATTCCGTTATTTCCAAGTTCGCAATTTTGCTAAGACACAGTGCCCACAATTCCCTGTACTTCCTGAGAAATCACTGGTAGACTCTCTTTTGGAAGTCCCCTTTAGGATGAGGGGGTGTACAGCACAGTTATACTCTCTCATTATGTCAGCAAACAAGGTTAAGGTGGAAATTGTTAAAAGTCGCTGGGAAAAAGAGATTGGGATGGATATTTCAGAAGAAGTGTGGGCGGAGGCCTTAAAAAGAGTTAATAGCAGCACATCCTGTGCAAGACTGGGATTAATCCAATTCAAGGTAGTGCATCGTCTCCACTGGAGCAGAGCTAAGATTTCCTCCTTCTACCCACATATGGGCAGTAGATATATGTTAGATGTCATGCAGATGTAGCTGACCTGACACATATGTTCTGGTCATGCCACACACTTACACAATATTGGTCAACAGTCTTCAATGTATTGTCTGAGGTTCTGGAGATGAGAATGGAACCCTGTGTATTAGTGGCTTTATTTGGGGTACCAGATGAAGGTACTACTTGGACAAAAAAACAATGTAATATTATATCTTTTGTTACCCTACTGGCGCGCAGACAAATTCTATTACATTGGAAATCCAACACTCCACCGACTGCAGCGCGGTGGCTGCAAGATGTGATGATGTTCTTACACTTGGAGAAAATAAAATTCACTATACGAGGCTCTGACAAGTTTCTATCAGTGTGGGGACCTTTACTCTCATATTTTGATAGTCTTGATATATTACCAAAGTAGCATGCTTTAATCAATGACTGTATTTGTTCGTTTTGGTACAACTACACTTCTATTGTACTGGGGTAG
>NC_083576.1:35345759-35445759 GCF_027579695.1 Neoarius graeffei | reverse complement strand
GAAGCGCAGTTATGAGAGCGGTTGCGCTAAACGAAAAAAAAGGGCACAAAGCAAAAAGAATGCAGCGGCACTTCTGAAACTAACTAAAGTGGAGACAATTGGCCCTTTTCCACTACCCTTTTTCAGCTCACTTCAGCTCACTTCAGCCCGACACGGCTCGCGTTTCGACTACCAAAAACCAGCACGACTCAGCTCGTTTCAGCCCTGCTTAGCCCCTAAAACTCGCACCGTTTTGGAGTGGGGCTGAAGCGAGCCAAGCGGCGTGAGGAGACACTCCCCTGTGCACTGATTGGTGAGGAGGAGTGTCCTCACATGCCCACACGCCCCGTGAGCGCACTGGGATCTGTAAACACCGCAAACCCGGAAGGAGAATAATTACGAGAATTTCTGAAGCCTTATGCGCCTCGCCTCATCTATACGCTCTTGCCAGTATCTGTCCGCGTTGTCGGTGACAACAAGCCACAGCACCAAGACCAGCCACACTAACGACTCCATGTCCTCCATGTTTATTGTTTACTATTCGGGTCGTGAGACTACCGCTTAAAAGCTCACTGATGTCACTGTTTGCGCTGCTTAACGACATTACCTGACGTCCACCCACTTTTGCTAACTCCACCCAATGTGTCCACCCACTTCCAGCCAGCACGGTTCAGCGAGGTTGTAGTCGAAATGCAACTCCAACAGCCCCGCTCAGCCCGACTCAGCACGGCACGGCTCAGCCCGACTCAGCCGCGTTTGTAGTGGAAAAGCAGCAAATGTCATATTAAGCGATGATCCGGCACTGTGGCCAGCAACGTTGTCAGACTCAGAGAGGTGTTCAATTGTCCAAAAAGGTCCAGTACAAATACGAGGAGTAGATTTTCCCAAAAACAAGTAGGACTTTCTCTCTCATATGATTATGATGAACAATGGACATTTGGAGATTAAAGACTTTTCAGTAATGTACTGGCTGCAACCTTTAAAAACTCATACCTCTCTCTTTCTCTACCCCCCCCGCGCGCGCACACAAAAACACACTCACTCTCACACATAGGGCTGTCACGATTACCGGTGTACATGGTTACCGCGCTAAAATATTTTGATGGTGACCATAACCTTCTGAGTGTCAAAACCACGACAGCTTCCATTTTCGCGAGACTTTGAACTTTCGTGCGAGTTTTCCTGCCGACGCCACTCAAGTTCACTCACTCACTGTCCGAAGTTCAAGCATGGCGGAAGGAGGAGACTGTGGTGGTCATCAAGATGAAGACATCTATCCGCCTTCCAAGCAGATAAAATCGGGAGTGTGGAAATATTTTGGATATTTCAAAAATTCGGAGGGACAACTTGTTGATGACGGTGCTCCTGCATGTAGTGTGTGCAGAAAAAAAGGTGTCAGCGAAAGGCAGCAATACATCAAATCTAATGACTCATCTGCGAGACCATCATCAGCATCTGTACAGCAAGTGCAAGGTAGGTTAACGTGTATGTTTTAGCTGAAATGCGCAAAGTAACTTTTGACTTTTGACGAGGGAAGATGAAACAATTATTTCCGACTGTCAATAATGTTAGACCTTGATGATAATCTTTATTGTCGAAAGACGGCCACTGCTAGCAGTTTTAAAATGCATCTAGCACTAGCTGTGGTTAGCACTATTCTGAGGTAAACATCACCATTCTAAGCTAAGTTACACAGCTAAACTTTCATTCGCCACAAGACGGTGAAAATGGATCAGTGAAACACACGAAGTAACGCATGACTTCGGGTCGAGGGAAAATACAACAGTTGTATCCGACTGTCAATAACGTTAAACTTTGATAATGATCTTTATTGCGAAGTGCGCCCACTGCTAGCATTTTAAAGTGTGTCTAGCTGTGGTGTTTTGCGCTATTCGGAGGTAAACACCATTCTAACCCAAGTTAAACAGCTAAACTGTCATTCGCCACAAGATGGTAGAAATGGGTCAGTGAAACACACAAAGTAGCTTCCGACTGCTGGTTGAGGGTAAATGCAACGATTATATCCGACTGTCAATAACGTTACACCTTGATAATGATCTTTACTTTTGAAGCCTATCGACTCTCACTAGAACTAGATTGGTGGGGAAAGGAGGGGGCACCGTCTTAACATAGTTGCTGATCACGTTTATGGTAGATGCCAGTATTTTATTGCACATTGACTTAATAATTTAAATCTTTACATGTCATTGTGCAAATCTTCACGTCATTGTTCTGCATAATGACAGGCATTCTATTTCTATGAGATTAGAAAATGTATATAAATTTATATAAAATCTCATACAATGACAATAAGGCTTTCTATTTTTATTTGTCCCAGATCATTATGCTTTAGATCTAGGGAAATTGAGTAACCTAAATGTACTATTTACTTTCAATATTACACCTGTTAGATAATAAATTCGTTTCTAGCTAATGGATTTGTTAGGCAAACATGATGCTTGTTGGCATGAATGGTAACTTAATGACTTTTGTTTGTTTTTAATATATAGAGTGCAATGGCTGTGAGGCAAAGTCCTGCATCCTCCTCATCAACAGTGACCCAGACGCTGCAACAAACATTTCAGAGACGAGCTGCACACGCACCTGGATCCAAAAATGCTGAAGAGCTCACAGCAGCAATTGCGTATAGCCTAGCAAAAGACATGATGCCTTTTCAGATGGTTGAGCGGCCCGGCTTCCTGAAAATAATGAAAACTGCAGTACCTCATTACAAAGTGCCCACAAGAAATTACTTTTCAAAAACAGCAATTCCAAACATGTACAACACGGTCAAGGCTGATGTAAAGCAGAGTTTGGTGCAGGGTGAGTACTTTGCAGCAACCACTGATCTCTGGACCAGCGAAAGAGGGGGAGGTGAGCCATACATAAGTTTCACTGTACATTACATCACCCCAGACTGGCAACTGGTATCACACTGTTTGGAGAGCCAGTTTTTCCCAGAGGACCACACAGGTCAAAATATTGCAGAATTTAACAACATGCTGGAAGAGTGGGAGATAAGCAAGAGCAGTCTAGTGTCTGTAACCACAGACAACGCCGCAAACATGGCCAAGGCCTTTGAAGATTTCCCTGAACTTCGGCTGGGATGCTTCGGGCACAGCTTGAACCTGGCCATATCAAAGGCTCTGAAGATGCAGAGAGTGGACACCGCCGTGAAGGCCTGTCAGCATCTCGTGCAAGCGTTCTCAAGGAGTTGGAAAAGAAAGAGAACGCTAAGAGAAAAACAAGCAGTCCTCAACTTGCCACAGAAGGCCCTAATACACGACGTGGTGACCAGATGGGGATCCACATTCAAAATGGTGGAACGATTCCTCAGTCAGCAGCAGGCAGTCTGTGCTGCACTTGCTGCAGAGAGGGGTGTTTGGCATCTGATGCCCAAAGATGCAGACATTGCGGTCCTGGAGCAGCTCTGCCAGCTCCTTGACCCGCTCAACACGTTCACTGATGCCCTTTGTTCTGAGACATGCGTCACTCTGTCTGCCATCAAGCCTGTCCTCGACCACATCACAGGGGATGTCCTTGAAGAGAGTGAGCAGGATTCAGTCCTGCTCAAGAACATGAAGCAGGCCAGAAGACAAGACCTTACAAGCAGATACACCGAGGAGAAGGCTAAGGGGGTCATGCAGATGGCGTGCTTCATGGACCCACGGTTTAAGACCAACTTTTTAGACTCCCCTGTGGATGACGTTGTTGACAGCTGTGTTCAGGAGGGCCTCAAACTGACACCTCCACAAGTCAGGCAGGAACCAGAAGACCAACAGCCCCCCAGCAGTACACCCACTGTGACCACAGCAGCAGCAAGAGAGAAAGGCCTAGGTGGGCTACTGCAAAGGATAACTTCATCAAGGCAGCAGCGAGTAGAAGAGACTTCAGGTCCAGCCACCCCAGAGGATAAGGTGAAGGAGGAAGTCAGGGTATACCTGTCACTGCCATCCATCCAAGCAGAGGACGATCCACTGGTATGGTGGAAAGGCCATGCATCTGAGCTGCCTCATCTTGCCAGGCTGGCGAAAAAACTTGTGTATCCCGGCGACCAGTGTGCCTTCGGAGAGGGTTTTCAGTGCCAGTGGGTACATTGTTTCCCCTCTTAGGTCCGCTCTGAAAGCAGACAAGGTTAATATGTTAACCTTTTTGCATTTCAACCTGAAGTGAATGGACGTGTGTGTCAGTTTCGCACTGTTCCTGCTAAGGCTTGGGATACCTGCGGGATGAGTGTTTGTAGTTTTGATGGAGAAATCACTGACTTTTTAAATTTTTTTTTTCTGCCAGCAATACTTTGACAGTTGTGATTGTGTAAAAAGTTGCACTTAGAAGTTTTGTATTTCCTTTCTTTCAGTACTATAACTTTGATTGCATAGTGTGGACTAGGCACATTTTTTTGTAATTTGGTTAAAGTTCCATTTTAAATGTATATTTTAAAGTTGTCTTGTTTTAGGTTTTAATTTTGAGACTTCATTTTGCACTTTGAGTTATCAAAATACTTGAACATGTGCATTTGGTTAGTGTAGTTTATATATATATATATATATATATATATATATATATATATTTATTTTAATGTTGACAGCATTTAAGATGAGACATTTGTTTACACGGTTAGGTGGTTGTTTGTGCTTCTGAGTGGTTTGTTGGGTATAACTTAGTAGTAGTGCACCCTGTGCAGATTTTATGATAATGCTTCTTCCATAACCAGTTTTGCTTTACCATGATGTTGAAAACGGCAGTTTTCATTAGAATTTATATATATATATATATATATATATATATATATATATATATATATATATATATATATATATATATTTTACATTATATAATAAACACTGCACTTTTTAACCCATTGCTGCATGCTCCCCATTTCCACATACTGTACTTGCATCTCCAGGTCAGGATCCACTTGTCCACAGTCCAAACTTGAAAACCTGAACCACGCCCACTCAACCTGAGCCACGCCCACTCAAATAACCGTGATAATACCGTACACCGCGATAATTTTGGTCACAATAACCGTCATGTTAAATTTTCATACCGTGACACCCCTACTCTCTCACACAAACTCACTCTCTCGTACATTTATCTTGGCATCAGTCTTATCCCATTGAAATATAGAGGTTTCGATAGAGTAATATCTATTTGTGTTGTAGTTCTGATAACAGTAAGATCATTTTGTATCTCTGGTAATGTGTATCTGGTAATATGTATCCATTTGTGTTCTACTTCTGATAAGAATAAGAATTTTATATCTGGTAATATGTATCTGTGGAGTAAAAATAATTGGATTTCAGATATCCTTGTTTTATTAAAATGTGGAGATTGACTCTCTCTCTCTACTGTCTCTTCTTCTGTTGTTTGCCTTGTCGCTCGCTCTCTTTCTGGTTTGATCTGAGCAATAAACACTGCCAGAATTTTGGCAAATGCTGGAGTAATCTCAAACCTGTTTCACTGTGGAGCTTATTTGGGGCACATTGTTAGTGGCAGTTTGCTATCTTTTTTTCTGAATTTACAGCAAGGAGATATGGCATGTACCAAGTAGGGATGACCATTATTATGTATGTGTGTTTCAAGACTGACTTTTGAGGGCCCCATGTCTGTATTTTGCCTAGGGCCCCAAAATGGCTAGAACCGCCCCTGCATAAAATATATAGTGGTGATGGTGAAATTATTACTGTTCGTTTTGCAGGTTATTTGAAGGTGCTATGACATCTGAGACCAAAGTTATGGACCAAAGACTGACTTCATATCTTCGTTAACACTTTGTCTTAGCTACCTTACTCGGTCATTGCCCAAGTTAAAAAAAAAAAAGTTTCACTTTAGGTTTCAAGTAAGTAAACTTCTTTGGAATAACAACTGTTATTGAGAAAAAAGGTTTACGGGCACACTGTGATAGAATTCTTTCTGTGGTGATCAAGTCCGTCAGTAAAGAATTCAGTTAATTTCTACAAGTCCGTGACAACCCAATTTTAGGGAAATAATGAAGGACTTGGTTTACGTTATATAACTTTTGAATAGAGCCATGTTCAATGAATATACAAAGTTTCAGGAATAAAATATTTCCCTAGTAATTACAAGGCATATACCTGAAATGCAAGTCCATGACACTTAACATTGTCATGTCTGGATATCTGATATTTATATCATAAATCAAAATACTTCACCCATGATCTTTTACAGTCTGCAGCCCAATTTCCAACCTTTTATACATGAAAATAACTACAATTATTTTTTTCACGGTGCGGTTTCCAACAAGTCCTGCGCTGTGATTGGCTGGCGAGCGGGTCCATATCCAACGGTAGGGAACCCAGTTACGGACTTCTGGCGACTCGCTCATTCATAACAAAACATAGTAGCATTTTTTGTCATTTATCTTTTTTTTAATAAGACTTATTTATATCAAAAATCGTATAAATTGTCAGCATTTCTCAGAAAAATAGCATTATTTTAGAGCATGGATAGTGATAACAGTGTTCACAGCGAAAGCGAGTTTTACTACCCTGAGGAAGAAGAAATAAAAGAAAACATTTCAGGAGAAAGCTAAAAACCTCTAACTTGCTAATGCCGAGCAAAAACATGGCTGAATCCTGAATGACTCCTATTTGTATAAATAGGGGACTACATAGGCAGCAAAATGTAGTTTTTTTTCCTGCCATGGAAGTGCACTTGTATACCAAGGAGAAAGCCATTTGCATTACAGCCATGAATGAGGATTCAAAATGGCGGCTCAGCTTTCCCCTTTCAGGTGCTCGTTTTCTGTTAGAATTTGGTAAAGAAAAAAAAAAAAGATTAATTTACCAGCTTAAGGTCGGTCTGCATGGTGAAATACCGTGACCTCAGCCTTGAATACTGACCTTGGCCCAGAGTGCCTCGGTCAGTACTTTCAAGACCTCAGTCACGGTATTTCACGATACGGACCTCCCAGCTGGTAAAACAACACACACAACAAACTTACAGATGTCTGCTAAAAACACAAAACTTCAGTGAACATGATTGAGATACAAATAAACCCAGCCCTGCACTCATGTCTCGGATATTTCGTATTACGTATTTAGAATATATGGACATGTGTGATACTTATTCCTAAGGGCTAAAACTGTCACGGACTTACATTGTTATAGAATCACAGTGTGGAACTTTAGTGCCACTAAATAACATCATAATGATTTCAAGCAAGTGAACACATTTAATATACAGTGCTCAGCGTAAATGAGTACACCCCCTTTGAAAAGTAACATTTTAAACAATCTCAATAAACACAATTTCCAAAATGTTGACAAGACAAAGTTTAATATCTGTTTAACTTATAACGTGAAAGTAAGGTTAATAATATAAACTTAGATTACACATTTTTCAGTTTTACTCAAATTAGGGTGGTGCAAAAATGAGTACACCCCACAACAAAAACTACTACATCTAGTACTTTGTATGGCCTCCATGATTTTTAATGACAGCACCAAGTCTTCTAGGCATGGAATGAACAAGTTGGCAACAGTTTGCAACATCAATCTTTTTCCATTCTTCAACAATGACCTCTTTTAGTGACTGGATGCTGGATGGAGAGTGATGCTCAACTTGTCTCTTCAGAATTCCCCATAGGTGTTCGATTGGGTTCAGATCAGGAGACACACTTGGCCACTGAATCACTTTCACCCTGTTCTTCTTCAGAAATCCAACAGTGGCCTTAGATGTGTGTTTAGTCATGTTGGAAAAGTGCACGACAACCAAGGGCATGGAGTGATGGTAGCATCTTCTCTTTCAGTATAGAGCAATACATCTGCGAATTCATGATGCCATTAATGAAACGCAGCTCCCGACACCAGCAGCACTCATGCAGCCCCATATAAGGACACTGCCACCACGTTTCACTGTAGACACCATGCATTTTTCTTTGTATTCCTCACCTTTGCAACACCATACAGTTTTGAAGCCATCAGGCCATCCTTAAAAAAAAAAAAATCCGTTTCCTGTCCACCGGGTGAGCAAAAAAATTCAGGAGGGAGGGATTTTTTTTTTTTTATTATATATGGATGGATAAGAAATCACAATGCTGTGTTTGCTTTTTCTTTCAGTACTTTTTTTTTTTTATTACAAAAGCAGACACATTTAATAAAATGACAGTTTAATCAACTGAAACTTGTACAAAAACTTTAAGTTGGCATTTTAAATGCCGACTGCAACATTTGCAAAACTTTTACAAAAGGTACTTAATGTCCGACACACTGACTTTTTGCAGTTCTAAAATCAACCGTTAGGCCTAGTTCGGATGAAATTACACTATTAAAATGATCACCTGAATGATTTGTTTTTCTGAATCTTTATTTTGTTGTTCGCTAGAATACCACTTTGCGATTTCACACTTAAGCAAATGTTTAAAAACTCCGGATCTCCTTCCTTCATGGTGGCTGCCATTGTTTTTGTGCCGCACGGCGCATGCACAGAGCTGATTCAATTCTATATTCTGCGCGGAATGCAGGGCTTTCCACAAGCGCCGGCTGCCGGCCATACAGCCGACTACACAATTAAGTCCAGCCGGCTACTTTAATGAATATTATTTTTGTAGCCCACAGGCTCTAAATATTATCGATTTTAATAAAATTGTTTATCTAACGGACTGACAATAATGTCAAACTGAACCGCACTCATTTGTGATTTGCGCTGTTTGTACCGATAATAACCACAAATTCCCCGCCGACTTCGTTGATCAAGGGAGAGTAACTCATCCGCGGCCCCGACATGCGGTGTGTGCGCACGCACTCGGAGGAGGCAGTAGTGTGTTGGAGGCGACATCGGAGGGAACAGAAGCAGAGATAACGCTTATTTTGTCTCCGGTAAACCAATCTTCTCTCGTTCAATTACGTGCTGGCATCAAAAGACACCGTTGGTTGTAAATGAAACCAAACTGAGTCGTTGGAGTGCATTTTCATACACAAATGGAGAAATGTTCTCTGAGTGTTTGTGTAGCCACCACTGCAGACTGTTGTCATTGTTAATTCATAGCATGCTCAGCTGCGTGAATGTGTCATGCACCGAAAATAAGAGATTTACAAGCCAGGAATGCCTCATGATGCAATACACAAGAAAAGAAAGAAGATTTACTGCCATTTTACTTTGTATTTGAGTAAAGTGAATAAATAAATGGTCTGTGGAAAATACATTTATCCTGGGAACTGCGTGCACAGGAGTTTATTTTGTGTTTACTCCCCCCCCAGCTGGCTACTTATTTGTCATGGCTGGCTAGTATGAGCCTTAGTGGAAAGCCCTGGGAATGCGTAAATGTCAAGTTCGATTTTAGATTTACGAACCCGAAAAAAATGTCGAAAAAACGGCGTAAAAAAAAAAACAATTTTCAACCGCACAAATGGCACTCATCTGGTGGACCAGAAACAGAACATTTTTTAATAATGGCCTCAGTTCCAAAAACACTTATCTTGGTCTCATCACTCCAGAGTATAGATTCCCAGTAGTCTTCATCTTTGTCAGCATGGGCCCTGGCAAACTCTAGGCGGGCTTTTTTGTGCCTGGGCTTTAGGAGAGGCTTCTTTCGTGGATGGCATCCATGCATGCCGTTCCTCTGCAGTGTATGCCATATTGTGTCACGGGAAATAGTCACCCCAGTTTGGCTTTCTATGTCTTTAGATAACTGCAGTGAACTTGCATGCCGATTTTCTTCAACCCTTCTCATCAGAAGACGCTCCTGTCGAGGTGTTAACTTCTGTGGATGACCTGGGCGTTTCTGTGAGATGAATGCAGTTCCATCTTTCGGATGCTTAGTTTACACGTACCCGGGCATGTATAGAAACTGATAACCCCGCCTCTCCGTTTTCAAAAATATCCATGATTACACCAGACCGTTCTCCAAAATATCTGCATTTACACGGATCCGCATAGATACACAGATAAGCACTATTATGAGCATGCCAAACATATAGGTGGCAGTATAAGGAGAAGTATAAAGCCATATTAGCCTATCAGAATCATCTTGAATTTGTCTTGGTGGGAGGAAAAGTGCCTGAAAAACAGCGACCCTCCTCGCAGTCCTTCTCCTCTGCTCCTCATAAAGCTGTTGTAGTCCTATTTGCAAATGCAAACAAACCAAAAGTGTTTGCAAATATGTAAAAAGGATGACCACCCGTGTTGCATCCATGAGACCATCAAACCAAAATATTGAGCGCCTGACGCAAATATTGTTCTGTGATGCATATCGTGACGTCGGGAAAACCTAAAACTCCGTTTTCCACTATTTACACGCAGGCATGAAAACGGAGTTTTCAGAAATCTCCACTTTGCCCAGAGTTTTCAAAGATATCCGTTTTCAGTGACTGAAACCTCCGTTTACATGTAAATGAGAGGTGCAACAGCATAAATAAATATGCGTCTTCATAAGTATCTGGCTATGTGTAAACGCACCATTAAATTTTTGTACCACTTTTGCTACAGTATTCTAACTGATAAGTAAAGCTTTGCTGATCTTCTTGTAGCCTTCACCTTTGTGGTGTAAACAAATTATTTTCTTTGGGGAATTCTGAAGAGAAGTTGAGCATCACTCTCCATCCAGCATCCAGTCACTAAAAGAGGTCATTGTTGAAGAATGGAAAAAGATTGATGTTGCAAAATGTCGCCAACTTGTTCATTCCATGCCTAGAAGACTTGGTGCTGCCATTAAAAATCATGGAGGCCATACAAAGTACTAGCTAGATGTAGTTTTTGTTGTGGGGTGTACTCATTTTTGCACCCAAGTTATTATTAACCGTACTTTCACGTTATAAGTTAAACAGATGTTATATTAAACTTTGTCTTGTCAACATTTTGGAAATTGTTTGTGTTTATTGAGATATTGTTTAAAATGTTACTTTTCAAAAGGGGTGTACTCATTTACGCTGAGCACTGTACACTGTAGAAATAGAAAGGCAGAGTATTGGCAAAGTATAATAAAGGATTTATACTGATGTATTTTTACTCAAATATTATAGAAAATGGAACATAAAACATCAGCAGAAAGAACACACAAGCACCGTGAGAGGATATGGCAGGATCCACAAAAACTGGAATTATTGGGGGGGGGGGGGGGGGCAGAAAACGAAAGTACAAAGAACACAATGAAATAAATAACAAGGCGGCGGCTTCTATGTGAGAGAAAAATAGGGTTAGGATTGACACACACATTATATAAAACAATTTAAGTCCGTGACGCACCTAAATTTGCATTCATTCAAATGGCTCTCCTACCAAAAAGAAAAGCTGTTGTACACCAAAACTTTAACATTTTGTTCGTGATTACTTCCCAGATACATCAAAAGTAAAATCATGATTCCGTAACTAACTTGAAATTTTGACCTCAATGACCCTAAAATGGATCACTGATTGTGACCAGGACGATTCGTCGTCTGAATCGTCAGACGCCATCTACGGAAAGCAGGGCTGGAGAATATGCATTTCCAAAATGGCGGCTCCATGTCTAATTTAGCGAGCCAGCGTTCGCCATTTACCATTACAAAAGAACTGTGTTTATAGACTACAAAGGAATATAGACACTGATCTCCCTGTATCCGGCATGGACCAAAAGGTGGCCAAACTGCCATCATGCTTTTACCTGAGAACCGTTTAAAGGTTAACAGCATCTGCGATAGCAACAGACTGGACCTACAGTCCACAATCGCTAAAACAGTTCGTAAAAATACATTAAACACTTGAGGTACTTTGTCATTTAAAGCTAACTACAGATGCAGTTATGTCTTCTTAACAACGTTAAAAGTCACAAAGAAGAATTTCTACATTTGCTTATCAAAAATAACTAAATAGACAGCAGTCAAGAAGACCTTGCTTGACATTCACGTAGGTTATATAAATCATTCCATAAAAATCAGCTACATAAAAACCATGGGTTTCCTAACAAGTAGTTATTTAAAAAAAACACTGCACATTACTAATTGCGAAATTAAATTGATGGAAAACGCAAGAATTATTATTTTACGCTTACCTTACTGATGACACCTTGCCTTGCGCCTTCTCTTGCTCTTTTTCTTCTTTGAGGTTAACTGGCGGATAGAAACCAACGAATTGGTGCATTACTGCCACCAAGTGGCGTAGAGTGTTCGGCTGTGTCCGAAATCATTCACTTATTCACTATGTAGGGAATTCTATATAGTGAGCTCATTGGTAAAATGGAAAAACAAACCCCACACTTTTGCCCTGTGTCCGAAATCACACCCTACTCACTAGATAGTGGACTATATAGTGTGGTTGCCATTTTGTTGTATATCCCATCATGCATTGTGGTCGCGCTGAAAGAAATCAAATCAAAAGCCTCAAATTTGATTTTATAAAAGGCAGTGGCAAAGAAGAAAGTATTCAGCCTTAATTTAAAAGAACTGAAAGATGAAGCAGACACAAACCCTGTGTCCGAAATCGCTCACTCGTTTACTACTCCCTACTCATTATATAGGGAATTACTATATAGAGGACTATATAGTGAGCTCATTAATAAAATAAAAAAAAAAGGCTTTTGGACACTAATTGGTCACGGTATTATTTACGTCATTACTGTGGCACAATTAAAATGTGCCAGATCAGGTGTCTGGTGGGTTTTCAAAATAAAAAATACATGAATGTATTTGTGTAATAAATACATATTACACTGAGCGCATTTCCCACATTAATAAATACAATGTACTTTGTGTCTGTTGCATCTTTCAGTTCTTTTAAATCAAGGCTGAATACTTCCTTCTTTGCTGCTGCCTTTTATTAAATCAAATTTGAGGCTTTTGATTTGATTTCTTTCAGCGTGACCGCAATGCACGATGGGATATATTGCTTGGTTGGTGACCACCGGTTGTACACTACTTTTAGTGATGCATTGTGGGATACTTTGAGTGCACTATATAGGGTGTAATAATCCTTACTATCGTTTCAGACAGCACTACAAATGGCAAACTCACAGTACCCTATATAGTGAGTAGGGAACAATTTCAGACAAAGGTAAAGTACTTTGTATTTATTAATGTGGAAAGTATTCTCAGTATAATATGGATTTATTCTTTTGAAAACCCACTAGCTGACTGATCTGGCACATTTTAATTGTGCGACAGTAATGACGTAAATAACGGTGCGGTGGAGTAGTGTCTGAAAGCGTTTTTTCATTTTATCAATGAGCTCACTATTTATCAATGAGCTCCTCTGTATAGTAATTCCCTACTAGTGAGTAAGAAGTAGTGAACGAGTGAGTGGTTTTGGACACAGCGAAAGACTACTTGATATTTAGCATAAATTAATTAAGCGAAAGTAATTATTAAGTCAGAATTGTTTACTCATCCTACTATCCTGTATCCATCTAATTATTTTAACCTGTTTTTAAACTGTGTTTATTTACATTTGATGTGAACACCTACACTTCCTGTATACTTCTGCCCACCGGAGCGCCGCCCAAATAACTGTGTATTGCCGCTTTTCCACTACAAACGCGGCTGAGCCGAGCCGTGCCGTGCTGAGTCGGGCTGAGCGGGGCTGTTGGAGTTGCATTTCGACTACAACCGCGCTGAACCGTGCTGGCTGGAAGTGGGTGGACACATTGGGTGGAGTTAGCGAAAGTGGGTGGACGTCAGGTGATGTCGTTAAGCAGCGCAAACAGTGACATCAGTGACAGTGGCGGAACAAGTCAGAGCCGGGCCGGGGGCGGGGCAAATGACCGGGCCCTTTATTAAAGCTTATCATAACATCATTTTAGGCTACAAAATGTCCGCAACTGCGGTGTTTACCAATTTCAACACTACCGGGTGCAACTATGTTATTTAGTACATCAAATCCTTCAAACGAACATGTAACTCAGAAACAAAAAAACATTAGGATACTGTACATGGCTCATAATAAAACATCAATAGCCTATACTGCGCACATTATTTGAAGGGCATACGAATGAGCGCTCAGAGGTTGCAACGGTGACAGGAAGAGTCAGAAATAAAAGAAGGGCGGTGCAAACCTCACTGAATGCACTGTGTTTACCAATTTCAACACTACGGGGTGCAGCTATGTTATTTTGTACATTAAGTCCTTCAAACGAACATGTAACTCAGAAACAAAAAAACATTAGGCGACATACTGTACATGGCTCATAATAAAACATCAATAGCCTACTGCGCGCATTATTTGAAGCCTTGCGCTCCGCGAACTCGTCCACGATGCTCTGTATGTCACTGATTCAGTGATCTTTTAAGCAGTAGTCTCACGACCCGAATAGTAAACAATAAACATGGAGGACATGGAGTCGTTAGTGTTGCTGGTCTTGGTGCTGTGGCTTGTTGTCACCGACAACGCGGACAGATACTGGCAAGAGCGTATAGATGAGGCGAGGCGCATAAGGCTTCAGAAATTCTCGTAATTCGTAATTATTCTCCTTCCGGGTTTGCGGTGTTTACAGATCCCAGCGCGCTCGCGGGGCGTGTGTGGGCATGTGAGGACACGCCTCCTCACCAATCAGTGCACAGGGGAGTGCCTGCTCACGCCCCTAGCCTCACTCGGCACGGTTTGGCTCGCTTCAGCCCCACTCCAAAACAGTGCGAGTTTTAGGGGCTAAGCAGGGCTGAAACGAGCTGAGTCGTGCTGGTTTTTGGTAGTCGAAACGCGAGCCGTGTCGGGCTGAAGTGAGCTGAAGCGAGCTGAAGTGAGCTGAAAAAGGGTAGTGGAAAAGGGCCATTAGTGGCTACAGCACTGAGCTCTATGTAAAAACCTGGAGAGCGGGGAGGCCAAGATGGCGTCGTCGTGAGTGGCCGTGCATTTGTAAGCTCGTCAAGAAAACTTTAGTGAAGTGGTAATACAACTGCTAATTACCGTACATGTCAACCTTTGGTCAGTCAAGCCTGTATAACCAACCTCCAAAATCCGTATTTCCCTTATAAAGTCCTTATAAGATGCAAATTAAAATAATTTACCTAAAATTTGAATGATTAACAATGATATATCCAAGTTACTTTTTATTCAATATTAATAACAATAAACCTTCAGAATGAATACAAAGCTCCAATGTTTGACAGAAACACAGTGTCACTCTAATGTTCTGAATTGTACTCCACGACAGCTTTTTTAGCACTCTGCACCAATACCTCACTAGGCTGCATGTCACAGCAAGTGTCTGTGTTGATCTTGCCGGAGTGCCCATTTAGAATCTTTTCAGTCGCTAGTGAAAGTCGCTCAGGTGGAAATACGCTTTTCAAACAAAATGTTACTTCCCGGTTGGGGTGATTTTCGCAATGCGGTGTGCGCATGATCAAAAGTGGAACGAAGTCTCGCTACCACAAGATAACACGCGATTTCATAAGACTCTTTACTGTCTGTCTGTGCTTTCTGTGGTGTACAGTACGTTTGTAAATGTTATGTGCTCTTATCATCGTGGGAATTGATTTATAGCTCTAAATAAATATTGAAGTTTTTTTAAAGAATCCGTATAACTTTATTTGTATGCCCGTATACTACGTTTATTGAATCAAATCCGTATAAAATACAGACATTCCGTATAGGTTGACGTATGAATTATGCTGTGATTTTTTTTTTTTTTTTTATACACTAGTATATAATGCTTGCTTAAGTTGAGTACTTCAGCACTGGGTGTGTATGGGTAAAAAGACTAAGAGAAAAAGCAAAGGGAAATCCAAAGTCATGATGCTACAGCAGGGGTGTCCAAACTGATCCATAAAGGGCCGTGTGGCTGCAGGTTTTCATTCCAGCCATGCAGCAGCACACCTGACTTGGCTCATTCAATCAACTGAACTGTCTTCACACAGTCAAATACTTGCAGCCACACCCACCCTTGATTAAAGGGTGGGTGTGTCAGTTGATTGAATAAGCCAAATCAGGTGTGCTGCTGCAAGGCTGGAATGAAAACCTGCAGCCACACGGCCCTTTATGGATCAGTTTGGACACCCCTGTGCTACAGGATACAGACAGTATGGCGTTAACAAGTGCTATCTCCAGTGCTGCTCAGTCCCCTGTTGACTCTGGGGAGGAAGATGCAAGAATATGGTTTGACTTATCCCCAGCTTTTGATAGCAGCAATGCTTTGGTTTCTGTCCTTAATCCTGACACTCTGGAGAAATCCCTCTGCAAAAAAATGAAGCGTGTGGAATCAGAGAGTGTTGCTAAAGACAATGACAGAAATATGGACATGCTATCAGCAATGCGTGAGTTGTCAATCAAGCATGATGCCACATTTCAAAAGATTTTAGCTATTGAAAAAACCACACAGGACACTTCTAAAGAAATTGAGAGTATATCGGCTACTGTTAAGCAGCTTATGTTTGATGTGGGTGAAAATAGGAAGGAGCTAAAGCACATGCAAAACGAAGTACAGACTTTGAAAGGAGAGAATAAAGTGTTGAAATTGGCTGTGGAAGAAAGTTGACGTTACAGCTGGAAAACTCTACTGAAACTACACGGTCTGAAAGAATACGATGGAGAGAATGTAAGGGAAGTAGTCATTAAAATCCTTGCACAAATGACGCCGAACATCCATGACAGTCTACATGTGGGGGTGGATATCGCTCATTGTCTGGGACCGAAGGAATCTGGGAAAAATAGATCTGTCATCATCCTCTTTGCAGTACGACGCATCAGAGATGCAGTTTGGCAAGCAGCCAGGAATTGCAGGTTCCTTCACCGCCTTCAGAGCTGGGGACGAGGTGGGCCTGAGGATAGCTAGAGCCAACCTGTCTCGAGGCATCAGGGTGGCCAAGAGACAGTATTCAAGGTACATTGCTAACTATTTCAATGACAGCAGAGACACCAGGAACCTGTGGCGGGGGATTCAGACCATCACAGATTACAAGCCCTCGCCGCTGACCTGTGACTACTCCACGTCTCTGCTGAATCAGTTGAACGACTTCTTCGCTTGCTTTGAGGCAGACAATAGCACCATGGCATGGAAGACCCCACCACCTCCCGGCGACCAGGTGTTGACGCTGTCCCCAGACAGCGTGAGGAGAGCTCTCAGGACGACAAATGTACGGAAAGCCCTGGGTCCTGATAACATTCCTGGTCGTGTCCTGAGAGACTGTGCCGAGGAGCTCACAGATGTCTTTAGAGACATCTTCAACATCTCATTGAGCCAGGCTGTTGTCCCCACATGCCTCAAAGCCACCACCATCATCCCGGTCCTGAAGAAGCCGTCTCCCTCCTGCTTCAATGACTACCGCCCTGTTGCACTCACTCCTATCCTCATGAAATGCTTCGAGCGGCTAGTCATGCAGCATATCAAGTCTGCCCTCCCCCCCGCCCTGGACCCTTTCCAGTTTGCATATCAGTCCAACCGTTCGACCGACGACGCCATCTCCACTGCCCTCCACTCAGCCCTCACCCACCTGGAGACAAAAGACTCGTATGTCAGAATGCTGTTCATAGACTTCAGCTCAGCATTCAACACAATCATTCCTCAGCAGCTCATCCATAAACTGGACCAGCTGGGACTCAACACCTCCCTGTACAACTGGCTGCTGGACTTCCTGACGGGGAGACCACAGGCTGTACGGGTCAGCAGTAACTCCTCCAGCATCATCACATTGAACACGGGCCCCCCCCCCCCCCCCCCCAAGGATGTGTGCTGAGCCCCCTCCTGTTCACTCTGCTGACCCACGACTGCACACCAACATCCAGCTCAAATCTCTTCATTAAGTTTGCGGATGACACGACTGTAGTGGGTCTCATCGACAATGGCGATGAGACAGTCTACAGGAGTGAGGTGAGCCACTTGGCCATGTGGTGCAAGGACAACAATCTCCGCCTGAATGTGGAGAAGACGAAGGAGATTGTTGTGGACTTCAGGAGAGCGCACACCCAGCATGCTCCACTATCTATCGACGGTGCTGCAGTGGAGAGGGTGAGCAGCACCAAGTTTCTGGGTGTGCACATCTCTGAAGACCTGTCCTGGAACAACACCGCATCACTGGCCAAAAAAGCCCAACAGCATCTGTACTTCCTCTGCAAACTGAGGAGAGCAAGAGTCCCGGCCCCCATCATGCACACATTCTACAGAGGCACCATCAAGAACATCCTGAGCAGCTGCATCACTGTGTGGTATGGCACCTGCACCGTGTCCTGCTGCAAGACTCTGCAGCGCATTGAGAGCAGCTGAGAGGATCATTGGTGTCTCTCTCCCTACTCGGATGGAGATATAAAAACTCCCGCCTTACCTGCAAAGCCATCAGGATTGCAGGTGACCCCACTCACCCATCTCACAGCCTCTTCAGCCTGCTGCAGTCGAGGAGGAGACTGCGGAGTCTCCGGGCCAAAACCAGCAGGCTCAAGGACAGTTTCTTTCACCAGGCGGTCAGGAGGCTCAACTCCCTCCCTGTTCTGCCCCTCCTTCCCCCGCCACAGATTCTGCCCGCACACGCCCCTGCCCCCCCTTCAGCATCTGACATGTCACCCTCACAGTTCCCACCCCCCCAACACACGCGCGCGCACACACATACTCTCAACGTTCATTAACACACTGAACTCAGGGACTGCACATTTCACTTTACCTCGCTCATTTGCACTATTCCGCACTACCTTAAATCAAATCAAATCAAGTTTATTTGTACAGCGCTTTTAACAATAAACATTGTCGCAAAGCAGCTTTACAGAATTTAAATGACTTAAAACATGAGCTAATTTTATCCCTAATCTATCCCCAATGAGCAAGCCTGTGGCGACGGTGGCAAGGAAAAACTCCCTCAGACGACATGAGGAAGAAACCTTGAGAGGAACCAGACTCAAAAGGGAACCCATCCTCATTTGGGCAACAACAGACAGCCTGACTATAATATTAACAGTTTTAACAGGTATAACCCTCAACTGTCCTCATGGGGCCGTCCTTCACAGGAGTGGGGCGATAAAACTCCGACCAGACACAGGACACCAGGATGGATCAAGCAGGTCCGAGGGGCAGAAGAGGCCAGCATCTCAATCCCAGGATCAACATGTAACTCAGAGGGACAGATGGGGGGGGAGAGAAAGAAAACACGTTGTTAGGTATGCCCTAAAAATGACAAGTATTAAATCTGTGTGGTAGGCTCGCAGAGACGAGAGTCTTTACATCAGGCATGACGCACAATGGCATGTTAATATGGTAAAAAATATATCATGACCTGCTCTGGCTGGATGCTTGATTGGGTGATGGGAGCACACTCCTCAGCAATGATGAGATGCAGATGGGACCCTTAGGCCTGGCCAAGACAATTCAGTTACATTTCACTGGGTCTGGGACATGCGACAGAACGTCTGACGGCCGATTCCCTGCAGGCTACGATAGCCAGTCGAGGTCCCCACCGTCTCCACCAAAAGATTTCCTGTTGACTCCATGTAACTCAGAGGGACAGATTTGGGGTGGGGGGGGGGGAAGAGAAAGAAAACACAGGTGGTTAGGTATGCCCAATGTCACCTGAATAAGTAGGAACAGTATACATATTGCACCGAGTACAAGCAGGGACTCCGGCAACTAACTATGACAGCATAACTAAAAGGAGAGAGCCAGAAGGTAACACAGGCATGAGGGAGCCCCGGGACATAAAGCAGCCAGCCACTGCACCGTCAACAAACTCGAGTGAGCAAGCGAGTGGGGACTGACAGCATCCATACATCCCAGTTTACCAAAACACTCTATGTCTGAGGACCCTCCAGATCTACTCCTTTACCTCATAAACACCATTAACAAAAGGCTTGACTAAACAGATATGTTTTCAGCCTAGACTTAAATGCTGAGACTGTGTCTGATTCCCGAACATTACTTGGAAGGCTGTTCCATAACAGTGGGGCTTTGTAAGAAAAGGCTCTGCCCCCTGATGTAGCCTTCACTATACGAGGTACCAGCAGATAGCCTGCACCTTTTGATCTAAGTAGGCGTGGCGGGTCATAGAGGAGCAGAAGTTCACTCAGGTACTGTGGTGCGAGACCATTTAGTGCTTTAAAGGTCAATAGTAGTATTTTATAATCAATACGAAATTTAATTGGGAGCCAATGCAGTGTGGATAAGACAGGCGTGATGTGGTCATATTTTCTAGTTCTAGTAAGGACTCTTGCTGCGGCATTTTGAACTAACTGGAGCTTGTTTATGCACTTATTGGAACATCCAGACAGTAAGGCATTACAATAATCCAACCTGGAGGTAACGAAAGCATGGACTAGTTTTTCTGCATCATGCAATGACATTAAATTTCTTATCTTTGCAATATTTCTGAGATGAAAGAAAGCTATCCGGGTGATGTTATCAATGTGAGTTTCGAATGAAAGACTGGGGTCAATAATCACTCCGAGGTCTTTTACTGCTGCACGTGAAGAAACAGAAAGGCCATCCAGAGTTACTGTGTAATCAGAAAACTTACTTCTAGCTTTATGTGGTCCTAGCACAAGTACTTCAGTCTTGTCAGAGTTAAGCAGAAGGAAATTTATAAGCATCCAGTGTCTAATGTCCTTAACACATTCCTCAATTTTATTAAGCTGGTGTCTCTCATCAGGTTTTGCAGAGACATACAACTGTGTGTCATCAGCATAACAGTGGAAACTAATACAATGTTTACGAATAATATCGCCCAAAGGTAACATATATAGAGAAAAAAGCAGTGGACCCAAGACAGAACCTTGTGGAACACCAAACTTTACCTCGGTACGTCTAGAAATATCACCATTTATATCGACATACTGATAACGATCAGTTAGATAAGACCTGAGCCAGGAGAGGGCCATTCCCTTAACTCCCACAACATTTTCTAGTCTATCCAGAAGAATGGAATGATCAATGGTATCAAATGCTGCACTAAGGTCAAGCAACACAAGTAGCGAGACACAGCCCTGATCAGACGCCAACAGTAGGTCGTTTACTACTTTAACCAGTACTGTCTCTGTGCTATGATGAGGTCTAAATCCTGACTGATACATTTCATGGATGTTATTCCTATGTAAATATGAGCATAACTGCTGTGCCACAGCTTTTTCAAGGATCTTGGAGATAAAGGGGAGGTTTGATATTGGCCGATAATTGGACAGCTGACAGGGATCAAGGTCAGGTTTTTTAATCAGGGGTTTGATAACTGCTAGTTTAAAGGATTTGGGTACATAGCCAATCATAAGAGAAGAATTTATTATTTTTAGAAGCGGTTCAATTACTCCAGGCATTATCTGTTTGAATAGATGTGTCGGTAAGGGATCTAGTACGCAAGTTGAGGCTTTTGATGTAGAGATTAATGAGAGTAATTCAGTTTCTTTTAGGGGAGTAAAACATTCTAACTGATGATCTGATACAGTTATATTGTTAACTACAAGGTCACTTTCATTGTCTAACCTTAAATTAGTAGTTTGAATTTTTTGTCGGATATTCTCAATTTTGTCATTAAAAAAATTCATGAAGTCGTTGCTACTACATACTGCAGGTGTGCATGTGTTGATAGTGGACTTATTCCTGGTTAATTTTGCTACAGTATTAAATAGGAATCTAGGATTATTTTTGTTATCTTCTATTAGGGAGGAGAGATATGTTGATCTCGCAGCACTAAGAGCTTTTTTATACTTCAGGAAGCTCTCCTTCCACGCCAATTTGAACACTACCAATTTTGTTTGACGCCATTTACGTTCCAATTTTCGAGTGGTCTGTTTTAATGTGCGAGTGTCATCATTATACCAGGGTGCTAATTTTTTGTCTCTGACCATTTTCCTTTTTAGAGGAGCTACATTATCTAAAGTATGGCGGAATGTTGACTCTAAGCATTCAGTTGCCTGATCGAGTTCTGCAGGGGCTGACAGTGACCCAATCAAAGTTGACAGCTCTGGGAGATCATTTATAACTTAAATGATCACTTAACAGCTATTAGTTTGTTTATTCTGCTTATCTCATGTTTACCTGCTATACCTCAAGTGCCCTTGACTGTTTATTTGCTTCAATTTGTGTGTGTGTGTGTATACATACGAGTGTTTAGTCTATGTCTAGTTCTTATCTAGAGTGTTTATACGGTTTGTGTTGTTTATTTCAATTATTCTATTTTTGAGTGTTAGTCTGTCTGTGTTTTCCCCAGAAAAAAATTAAAGCCCTAAATTCTGGCATGATGATACAGACAATTGAGCGCCACTGGTTTGAAAGCAAGCGCCAAAGGCGCGAAGCGAAACTAGGGGGGTCCGGGGGCATGCTCCCTTGGAAAATTTTTTGAAAATGGATGCTCTCCGGTGCATTTTCAGGGTCTCTGAAAGGTTTTAGATCCATGATTATAGGATAGATTTTACCAGTGTTTCATTGATTTCTGACCTAAATAGTATTAATGTATACACATTTGAAATTTCACCTTAAAGTTCAATATGCAAGTTAAACTGTTTTGTTATAGATTACTGAGGTATATGTTAGATTGAAAATCTACGGGGATACCTTAATTACCTATGATCAAGTAGTGTTGTAACAAAAATGTGCATGAAAATATGAACAGTGGTTTACTCCATCTTATGCAATCCAATGAAGAGAATCGATCATCATGACCTCCTGTTGATCACAAAGGGATCTGAACCCAAGACCTGCCACCTTAAAATAAGTTGCTGTATTACTATAACTGTAATGATTTAGAATGTTTCGGATGCAATTACCATAATATATGTAGATCTAAGATGCACTGAAAAGAAAAGTAAGGCAACTGCATATTATAAAGTTTAAATTTTGGCACTTTATTAAATGGACTAGATTAAGATTAAAACCTATATTTTTAAAGGAAAAGAAAACTTAGGCCCACTTTACACGGGGACGGTCTGAAACAAAAACGCAAAAGTCCGTTTTTGTTCTCACTTTTTTCCGCGTCTACACGACCGTTTTCAAGGAGGAAATCTGCGTCTATACGGTGACGCATAAATGTGTGGAATTCAATTGGATGTTGTAAGAGTGTGCCGAGCGGATGGAGTAGTCAGTCAGAATGATGAGCAAAACAAGGAAAATTCTTGTACAAAAATAGTTTTCTTTTTATTCTTAAGCCAGCAGTTAACACAAACAGGACAAACAAACAAAAAAAAAAAAAACACTGATGACAAAACCAAAGAAACAAAAAAAAATTCTGGGACAAAATGCCCACGCAAGCTAGGCCACTCTGGCATTACTCACACAGAGCTCAAGTCACGCGTCCTCTCCCTGCCGAGGCCATCCCCCCAATGAACAGTGCAGCGCATAAAGACTACGTCACAGTCTTAACACAATTAAAATCAATCAACACATCTAGACAGATTTTAACAGTTCTAAACATTTTCACTGCATGCATTACACTCCTACAACAATGTGCAGACCTTAAATATTACAACAAACACTTGCGTAAGATTTTTAGACCATTTCTCTCCGCTCTAATGAGCTGCTTTCCCGCGCATCGCGGAAGAAACCTTGAAAAGCACTTTCAGACCTGCATTCTGCTTTGGTCCCGCACCCGGAAGACTACAGCAGGTAAATGGCTACAAACATTTCTGGCTGATGTTAGATAAACTCTAGCAGAAAAGGATTCAGATGTTAAACGTGCGCACTTAATGAATCTTTACACTCTATTGTTTATAGTGAAAACTAATAAATGCTTGCGCTGTTTAAACCTGTGTCGCGTCTTTTACTATGAACACATGTACCAAACATTTCAGGTTTACATATCTAAAAGTTGTAACAAATGTACCCGTAACAAAACATACTTGTAAAGCCCCCATTACCAAACATACAACACAGATTGTATTTGGAACGTCTTTGCAACTGTGGTTTAGTCCATTGCACTTGACCATTGAAACATGACCAGCGGGAGGAACCGCTGTTTAGTGACAAGACGCATTGCGCTCTGTCACAGATGTGCATGCCAGGCGGCTAGGTGGTGCTGTGAAAGACCTCCGCTATGTCTGCACGCATGCGTAACGTCTTCCGTCTTGTCTGATCTGCACATCTGCGCCGCGAAAACGTTGACTACTCTGGCTATGGTAAGTAAGTAAAAAAGTAAGAGCATTATTGGTGGGACATGGCGATTCATTTCCGCCAGTTCGTTCATGTCGGTCAGTTCAGCAAAGAAATTCGTTCGTTCAGTTCGTTCACTCGTTCATTTTGATGACGTCACACCAAAGCGGCACAACAATGGCTGTCGTCCGAAGTTTAGTTCATCTTGAGTGAACGAGAGGCGGCAGAGGTGCCATCCACAATAGATTTTCATACATTACAATGTGCTTGAGAAAAAGGTGGAAGAAAAACATTATCCTAGCATTATCTGAAAAAGACTACATAAACAAAGCTCTGAAAGTTAATTAAATGTAGATGAGAATAAAGCTGTTTTTATATTTATTATATTTATTTTAGTAGAGCCATGGTCTGCCGGCTATGCAGTTGTTCTCTCAAACCCATTAAGCAAAAAAAAAAAATTGCTTATTTAACAGCAACACTCATTTCAGAGAATAAACAACTTTACAAGTCATCGTATGCGCCCAGCCCAGTATGGCAGCAGGCAGGCTGGCTGCTGGCTGTTCGTTCGTTCGTTCACGAACTGCTGAGCTCGTTCGCTGTGAACTGAAATGTATTGCTGAGTGAGAGCTCTAAATTGTAAACTAAAGACCTGGCATGTGTCAACGCTCTGATAATAGGGCTCAGATAGCCCTTAAAGAAGTAAAATGGAGCTGCTCTGCACAGATCAAAATGCAAGTTGGACGCCCTTCTGCTACTAAACAGATCCTGCTGATTCGCCAACGACCGAGATTCAGCGACCGCCCTGCTGCCAGCGAGCAGAGACTGCTGATTCGCGAACGACCGAGAACGAGAGGCAGCGCGAACTAGTTCTAGTCGTTCACTTCGAAGACTCGTTCAAAAAGAACGGTTCGTTCGTGAACGACACACCACTAAAGAGCATACTATACCCGCCTCTGTTCATTAACGGTATATGTGCAGATTCGGTATAGATGTTCGAAGGACTCCTGGACGTTTATTAAAGCTGCCAGAGCAGCTTGAAGGTCCGTTGGATCGATGTAATCAGACATGCTCTTACTTTTTTACTTACTTTTTACTTCCCGGGCTGGCATGTACAGTATATGACATATGTATGACGTAAACGCGTACCTGATGTGAGCAGATCCGAGCAGAGTTTCGCGTATTGGGTAGTTTAGACGGATATGCAACGGGGGCTGTTTTTAACTTGTCCACTTTGGAAGGCGTTTTCAATTTTTTCCGTTTTTCAGCCTCGGAAACGCCGTCCCCATGTAGACGAAAGGCACTTCCGATAAAATATTTAGTCGTTTTTACCCGACAGCGTCCTCGTGTAAACGGGGCCCTTAATTTCTACAGTTTAAGTTTGCAGAAAGATTATGTGCTTTTAAACACATTTCATGAAGGGAATTTGTCAAATGTAGCATAATTGTGAATAATAATGATAAGCATATTTGGCAGTGTGATGTCACTGTGAGCCTTTAACAAAATAATAATCCGGAGCCTTCTTTTGTTAAATGGATCCCAGTGACCTCACACTGCCAAAAATGCTTATGATTACTTGAAATTATGCTATATTTGACACATTTGGACAACTTCACTTTGTGAGAGTGTTTATAAGTACATAACCTTTCTGCAAACCCAAACTAATGAATTAAGTTTTCTACTCCTTTAAAGCAGATTAATTCTCCTTGGCTTTTGCTTGGCCCAATGTTGGGCAACCCTCTCATCGTCCATCTCGCTGTCATCCATGCTGATGTGGATTAATTTGTCCAGCGAGTCTTCTCCTAGCTTATTAAAATCAGTCGGCTTTGTCCGTCCAGTGGGGGACAACATCGGCAGCCAATGAGATTGCTTATAATGAATCGGAAACTTCCGGGATGGCTGACGTTTTCTTTCGATATTTTTATTGGACGGTTTGAACACGTGATCTTGACGTAGCCAACAGATTAGTTTGTTTACATCATACCACGCGGACATATTACTTTAACAGAATCAACACAAACATTGGAAAAAAAGACCACTTGTTTAACACAAATATCAGTATGTAAATGGATCTGTTATTTGCTCTCCTATGTATCTAGTTACTTGTGGGTAGGAAATTTAACGTATCGGTATAAATCTAATGCCGCTTTTCCACTACAAACGCGGCTGAGTCGCGCTGAGCCGTGCCGTGCTGAGTCGGGCTGAGCGGGGCTGTTGGAGTTGCATTTCGACTACAACCGCGCTGAACCGTGCTGGCTGGAAGTGGGTGGACACATTGGGTGGAGTTAGCGAAAGTGGGTGGACGTCAGGTGATGTCGTTAAGCAGCGCAAACAGTGACATCAGTGAGCTTTTAAGCGGTAGTCTCACGACCCGAATAGTAAACAATAAACATGGAGGACATGGAGTCGTTAGTGTTGCTGGTCTTGGTGCTATGGCTTGTTGTCACCGACAACGCGGTTAATACTGGCAAGAGCGTATAGATGAGGCGAGGCGCATAAGGCTTCAGAAATTCTCGTAATTCTTCCTTCCGGGTTTGCGGTGTTTACAGATCCCAGCGCGCTCGCGGGGCATGTGTGGGTGTGTGAGGACACTCCTCCTCACCAATCAGTGCACAGGGGAGTGTCTGCTCACGCCCCCAGCCTCACTCGGCTCGCTTTGGCTCGCTTCAGCCCCACTCCAAAACGGTGCGAGTTTTAGGGGCTAAGCAGGGCTGAAGCGAGCTGAGTCGTGCTGGTTTTTGGTAGTCGAAACGCGAGCCGTGTCGGGCTGAAGTGAGCTGAAGTGAGCTGAAAAAGGGTAGTGGAAAAGGGCCATAAGCGTATCGGATTTTAACTAAAGCGACTAAAGGCCTCTGCATGCTCTTGCGACAAGGCTTTCGCAGATAGCTTTTCGCAGACAGTTGTAATTTATCATTGAGCGGGGAGTAATAGGCGTGCGCGATGTTATTCACCGCCACAATGCAAGGGGGCGCGAAGTCGCAAAATCGCTAGGAGTAGTTGGTGGGTGTGGTTAGTGGAGTGTTTATCCTCCGGTTACTTATAATGACTAGAACTGGAGTCGTATAGATGTACGTACTTCCTCGAGCAACTGCTCTTCGTGCTGCTCCATCTTTGCTCGTGTTTTTAAAAATGGCGGTCGTGAAAACAAACCAAACCGGGAAAGTAGGGAAGCAGAAGTGCGTGTACAGCAGATGTAGAGTGGACCAATCAGAGCCCCCTTGTCTGCGACGCTGTCTGCGAGGCTATCTGCGGTGGTCACAATTTTTGGGAGGTGCGTGCAGAGCGTCTGGGGGGGGGCTTTGCAGATGCCATCTGCGACGCCATCTGCGAGGACTGGGTTGTCAGCATAAATTGGCCTTAAAACGCTTTGGGGAAACCCATGTGTCTAGTTCTTATCGAGTGTTTATACTGTTTGTGTTTGTTTATTTCAATTATTCTATTTTTGAGTGTTTAGTCTATGTCTAGTTCTTATTGAGTGTTTATACTGTTTGTTTATTTCAATTATTCTATTTTTTTTATTTATGAGTGTTTAGTCTATGTCCAGTTCTTATCTAGAGTGGTTATACTGTTTGTATTGTTTATTTCAATTATTCTATTTTTTTAATTTATTGCATTGCCTGTTTGCACTGTGGGTCAGAGAGGACTGTAATTTCATATGTGCTGTATGTCGAGCATGTATAGCATATTTGACAATAAAGTTGACTTGACTTGACTTAAGGAGAATAATCTATGCGTCACAGAGCCGCTGTCTCCAGAGGACAGGGTAGCTAGGAACAAACTTTTGCCCTTGCTAAAGAAGGCTCGAGAGGAGGGTAAGAAGGCCTCCTTCAAAGGCTCATTCGCCCTCGTTGATGGAAAGAAATTCCCTTTCTCTGAAGTCAAATAAGGTTTAAAGGCGTCGTGCGGTAATTTCAGCAATCAGGCTATATCATGTGTCAAAATGTCAGGTTTGGTGGGTTATTCAAGCCCCTCGGTTTCCCGCGATCTGTGTCACGATGCGCCCGCTACAAGCATTTAAAGTTGACGCGCACAGCCAAATTTAGGCAGCCAGCCGTTAACTAGGTCAACTTATGTGTGCCGTCATACCAGTAACCTCCCTTGGGTGATGCTGGCCTGTCCCCATGTTTTCTCTATGGCGTGCGTTTACCAGAGTTGTTTACATTGCGGATTTTGTGGATTTATTCAGTTTGTGGATAGTTTTGAACACTCAAAACACTATGAAATGATGTATTAATATTCTGTGATACAAAATGCCTAATCGGTGTATTGTGTTTGGCTGTAACAACGAACACTGAACACTATTTGTGACTGTTATCAATGGATCTGATTTCAAGGTCATGGCTAGGTATTGATAGAAAAAATTTTTTTTTTAAAAACACATTGTGGCAGCGGGGGCGTGGTCAAGCGCCGGTCTGTGACAGGATCATTACACCTGACGGTAATTAACCTGTGTTTTCCCAGTAACCGCGCCCTATTTAAGGAGGCAGAGGGAGAGCAGAGAAGAGCTCATCCCGGGACAAGAACACTGTGTGTTTCGCTATCAGATTAAAACTGGCGGTTCTACTGAAAAGTCTGGCAATAAAAAGTCTATTTGCATCTGAAGCGTTGTCCTGCCGTCCTCTGTGCTCCACCCACACTTCAGAGAGCTCTACAGTGGTGCCAAAACCCGGGACAAGGTGGAGCACCAACCTCGCAGCCCCATGGAATCCTCCCCGTTCGCAGACCTGGTCCACGCCCTCGCCACGGCTCAGCAAAGCCAGCACCAGGCGCTCGTCACGCTCCGAAAGGAGCAAGAGCGGTGCTTCGAAGCCCTGGTGCTGGCCCAGCAGGAAGATCGTGAGGCGTTCCGGCATCTCCTCGCGTCGGCGGGGTCCACCAGCGCCCCGGCCTCGGGCCCGTCTCCCCTCACCGTGACCAAGATGGGCCCGAAGGACGACCCCGAGGCGTTTCTCCCATTGTTCGAGCAGGTCGCCGAAGCCTCGGGGTGGCCGATGGAGCAGCGCGCGGCGCGCCTCCTCCCCCTCCTGACGGGTTTACACCTTCCCTGGCTCCGCCCTCCTGTCACAGACCGGCGCTTGACCACGCCCCCGCTGCCACACACATGTTTTAAGTGTTTCTATGTATCAATCATTAATTGTACAAAATGATTTTCATACATTTATGTATTTGTCATATCTTTCTTTGTCACATGAAGTGTTGTCTTGATAACACATGTTGCACATAATTTTAGCAAATGGATGACAGAAGATTAATTGAAAGATTTATGCCACAGAGCTGCCTTTAACTAATAATTATCACTTATTACTGACGATTGTACGTTTACTAAACAATACAATACAAAGCTCAATACTCCCAGCCTATAACATACTGAATATCAAGTTAAAATCAACCGCAATAAAAGGAAAATGATGAAAACTGGAATATCAAGGGGTCTACTGTATTAGAAGGCCCACTGCATTTCGCGAGATCGCAAGCTGTCAAGTTGCTAGAATTCAATCTTTCTAGCTATACTTTCACCCCTACAGCTATCAGTATTACACACAATCATAGATTAATCACACAGCATTCTAATTCAAGTGAAAATGGTCTTTAAAAATACACAAGTAGTGATTTAGTCAGAGAAACCAACCAAAACAAGTCTTCAAGTCGCCCGTCTTCGTTTCTGTCGTCGTCAGAACTGTCCTCATTTTCTTCTGAAGATGAGCGCTCAGGTTCAAATCTGTAAGGCTGGATACCACCAGGACATTCAGCTGTCAAAATCTCTACTTGTGGGCCATTTTCTTCTTCTGTATCGGTAAAATCAAAGCTAATTTCCTCAGCATCGCTCCTATTTTCTGGTGTGTCCGTCATTGCAACTGCACCGAGTGGTTACTGGTATGACGTCACGCAGCTGTTCCATTGACCGAGAGGGGGCGCTGTGAACGCGGAAAATTTCAAGTGATGGGCATGATCAAATAAGGACCGATTACAACCGCGGGAAGCTTTTGAAAAATCGACGGTCAATTTATTTCGAATCTCGAAAGCATTCTGGTGCAGAATAATGCGACTTTTAACGCCACTGTGTGACGCCTTTAAGGCTAACATTGTAGTAATAGCTCAGCCAGCCCCCATCTATCCATGTTACATTCGTGTAGCCCCGGAAAAAGAAGGGATGGGGGGGGGGAAATGTAAGGCAAGGCAAGTTTATTTATATAGCACATTTCATACACAGTGGCAGTTCAATGTGCTTTACAGAAGTAAAAGCAAAACAGTAAACAATAGAAAATAAAATGACGACATAAAATAAATGGGGAAGAAAATTAATAAGAATTAAACAAGAGTAGAAATAAAATAAAATGAGTTCAATTAAAAAAAACAGCAGAATAAAATAGAATAAAAGTTCAGTAAAATTTAAAACATGGAGAGACTGTAAAAGTAAAGAGTTTAAAACATGTAGAGATGGCAATATTAATAATTTAGCAGAAAGCATCTGAAAACGGCTTGGTCTTCAACCTAGATTTGATGCTGCCAACAGCAGGAGCATTTTTGATGTCCTCTGGCAGTTGGTTCCATAGCTGTACTGCATAGTAGCTAAAAGCTGCTTCACCACACTTTGTTTTAACAACAGGTTTTAACAGTAAATTTTTCTGCTGCGATCTGATTGGGTTAGGCCGCTGCAACATATCAGAGAGGTAATTGGGCCCTGTACCATTTAGAGATTTGTACACCAGCAGCAATGCTTTAAAGTCAATTCTGTAGCTTACTGGAAGCCAGTGAAGGGACCTTAGAATTGGAGTAATGTGCTCTGTTCTTTTTGTTCGTGTGAGAACCCTAGCTGCTGCATTTTGAACCGGCTGAAGTCATTTGACGGTTTTTTTTGGCAGGCCTGTGAAAAGGCCATTGCAGTAATCAACCCTACTAGAGATGAAGGCATGTATAAGTTTTTCCAGATCATTTTTTGACATAAGTCCTCTTAGTTTGGAAATGTTTTTTAGGTGATAAAATGCCGTATTAGTGATTGCTTTCATGTGACTGTCAAAGTTTAGCTCGCTGTCAATGAAAACACCAAGATTTTTAACCATTTCTTTTGTTTTAATCCCCTTTGTGTCAAGAATAGTGGTAATCCTGAGTCTTTCTTCTTTTTTCCAAATAGAATTACTTCTGTTTTATCTGTGTTCAGCTGAAGAAAATTTTGTGACATCCAGTTGTTGATTTGATCGATACACTGGTAGAGACATTCAAGGGGGGCATAATCATTAGGTGATAGAGCAAGATAAATTTGGGTGTCATCTGCATAGCAGTGATATAAAATTGAATTGTTCTTGATAATTTACCCAAGTGGGAGCATAATTGTTTGTACTGTCTATGTAGGCTTAATATTTTTGTCTCAACACACTTTTTTTTTTTTTTTTTTTTTTCTGCTCAGTAATTTTCCCTGTGTTAATTCCTTTTGCACTTTCCCAGCTAGCCTTTTTTTTTTTTTTTTTTTTTTTTAAACTGAATCTGAATAACTTCTATGTTCCTACTGGTGCATATTGGGCTATAAACTGGGATTTAGCCTCACCTTTTCAGTTAAGGATGTTTAAGATACTGAGCATTGAACTTACTTAGTGTTTATAGTAAATTATAGTTGTTATCCACCTCTCCTTTAGGTGAGTTTCCAAGTTCAGGTTAAACGTTAACTTTGTCTTTATGGTAAATGTTCTTAAGTCTTTGTCTGTCTTGTCTTTGAATGTAAGAGGTATACGGGATATGGTAAAGAGGAAAGCTTTATTTTTGTTTTGTAAGAGAAGTGAGGCAGATTTAATTTTGTTTCAAGAGACGCTGTTGATGCTGACACTAAGTTCTGGAATGCTCAGTGGGGAAATACTGTACACTACTCAGTTACTCAGTAGTAATACTGAGTAGTTACTCAGCAGGAGTAGCTATTTTTCTACACAAATTTAAAGGGGAGGTATTAGAGGTATCCAAATCTTCTGAAGGAAGATGGCTAATAATGGTCATAAAGCAAGAGGATTTCACTTTCATTCTATGCAATATTTACGGTTACAATTCTCATCTCTATAACAAAGCCTTGTTTGCTGAAATATCAGACTATGTAGGATCTCTGTTTGACAAGTATAGTGACTCTTATGTTATTTTGGGAGGTGACTTTAACGAATGTGTTGATACTAGCTTAGATAGATTTCCCCCAAGAGTAAGCCAAGGTGCACTTGCCAATAACTTAGTTTTGTCCTTATGCTCTGATCTTTCTTTGATCGACACCTGGCGGTTTTTCAATCCAGATCTAATAGACTTCACTTGGTCTAACAAGTTTAACCCTTAGATCTAGGATTGATTTGTTTTTAATTTCTAATACCACTCTTCATTGAATTCAAGATGTTTCACACTCATTTGCACCTTTGTCTGACCACAAACAGATATTCCTTAAACTGGGAGACCAGCAGAAAGTTTCTTCACTACGTGGTTATTGGAAGATAAACAATGCTTTATTAAAGGATGAGGACTTTAATAACAGTATTAAGAATCTTATAACAGAACTGTTTTCTGACTGTAATAAGGAATGCACAAAAAAGTGGGAATTCTTTAAATATAAGATGAGGTGTATTGCTATTGAAAGATGTAAGAAACTGAAGGGCAATAGACATCAGTATGAGACCAAGTTAGTTGAGAGAATCAATGAGTTAACAAC
The DNA here is from genome assembly GCF_027579695.1 of Neoarius graeffei. Lineage (NCBI taxonomy): Eukaryota > Metazoa > Chordata > Actinopteri > Siluriformes > Ariidae > Neoarius > Neoarius graeffei. The sequence continues at coordinate 35,413,198 of NC_083576.1, read as the reverse complement.
AAAAAAGAATACTACTGAAGAGGAAAAAGTAGAAATACAAGAAATTTGTTTAAAACTCGATGAATTATTGAGGTATTTCACTCACGTGACCAAGTCATGTGATGCTGCCATTTTGGATGGCACGGCTCGAATCAGTTTGAATGCGAGGAAGGCGACAAACGAAAAACATAAAAGAAAAAGGAGCGAGATGCAGAAAACACCTTCACTATCCAGTGATGTAGGGCATTTACAGGGCGAGCAGAGGGAGAGGTATTTGCAAAAATTGAGGTTAGCAGGCTTAGAGAATGATGTTTACCTGCTTCCACCAGGATTGTTCACTGACATACGGAAGTACACGAAGCCCTCGTCTTTACCTGACTTCGGCCCACAGGATCTGTATACCTATGTCGTTAAAAACCCATCGCCATACACAGGTATTGATCTGAAAGCGTATAAGAGTTTGGATGCCTACAAATATTTTGTCAGGCTGGGTAACATGCTTACATCAGTGGGTCGTCCCTGGAGCCGGTGGTCGCCATCTGATTACAGCTAAGGTTTGTTCACATTTTCATTTACTTTCGGTCCTCAGGATAAACAAAATGTTATTAAATGTCATTGAAATAACTTCTTAGTCTGTTGAGACATGGCCCGTTATAAATTTGCTGTTACCAGGCAATGACCAAGAACTGTATTATTAGGGTCGGTGTCTGTGTTGTAGCAGTGTACTAGCAGCTAGCTGTTAGCACTAGCTAATGTCAACAACATCGTAGCTAGTATGTTACTGTAGCAATATTTACGTTCAGTCATTTGGATGACTGTTAAAACCTTTCAGTCTCAAGTTTTTCCTTTACTGGATTTACTAGTTTACTGAGCTAGCGCGCTTGGCCAAACCGGGAGCCATCGCGCGCTCTCCGGCCGGGCCGGGAGCCATCGCGCGCTCTCCGGCCGGGCCGGGAGCCATCGCGCGCTCTCCGGCCGGGCCGGGAGCCATCGCGCGCTCTCCGGCCGGGCCGGGAGCCATCGCGCGCTCTCTCGGGAGCCATCGCGCGCTATGTTTATGGATAAAGTAAGTAAATATGTCCCAATTATTGATGATTACAAATCAATCTGTGATTCTAAAATTACTTTTGATCAGGTAAGCAAAGCTCTACACTCTATGAAAAAAGGCAAGGCCCCTGGCATAGATGGCCTTTCAGTCAAATTTTATGTTCATTTTTGGGAGTATATAAAAGTTCCTTTGCTTGGCATGTACAAAGAATGTATAAGGCAAAAGGAAATGTCTACAACTATGAAACAAGGGATCATTTCCCTTATTCCTAAACCAGGCAAGGACACACTTTTAATTGATAATTGGCGCCCGATTTCACTTCTGACCATTGATTACAAGATATTGGCTTTGGTTTATGCCAGGGCTTTTCAAAGTGTGGGGCGCACCTCCCCTAGGGGGCGCCATAGTTCTTCAGGGGGGCGCAACGTGAGGAAAAATAAACCAGAATAAGTTACTATTGCGGACATTTAGTGAACTTCATCTAGCCTTTGCCAGAGACAAAATGGATCAATTTTTAGTACCTAAAGCTACAGTGAGTGAGGAGACAAAGTCTGGGCCAAGCAAAAAAAGAAGGAAGTATGACAATGATTATTTAAAGTTTGGATTTTCATGGACTGGATCTGAAGATGCTCCACTGCCACAGTGTGTGTTGTCTGCCAAGAGGTGCTAGCTAACGATGCTATGAGATGTTTAAAATGTGTAAGACAAGATGTTTAAAAAAAAAAAAAGCACAGATGTTTAAAATGGGGGCGGCACGGTGGTGTAGTGGTTAGCGCTGTCGCCTCACAGCAAGAAGGTCCGGGTTCAAGCCCCGTGGCCGGCGAGGGCCTTTCTCTGTGGAGTTTGCATGTTCTCCCCGTGTCCGCGTGGGTTTCCTCCGGGTGCTTCGGTTTCCCCCACAGTCCAAAGACATACAGGTTAGGTTAACTGGTGACTCTAAATTGACCGTAGGTGTGAGTGTGAATGGTTGTCTGTGTCTATGTGTCAGCCCTGTGATAACCTGGCGACTTGTCCAGGGTGTACCCCGCCTTTCGCCCGTAGTCAGCTGAGATAGGCTCCAGCTTGCCTGCGACCCTGTAGAAGGATAAAGCGGCTAGAGATGATATGAGATGTTTAAAATGTGTAAAGAAAAGATGTTTTAAAAAGCACAGATGTTTAAAATGTGTAAAAAAAGAGGTTTTAATAAAGCTCATATGTTTTTAAATGTGTAAAAAAAGATGTTTAAAATGTGTAAAAGGAAAAAAATAAAAATGTGTACAACAACCATTTTTTTTAAATACAAATAGAACATTAAGTATAGCAACAAGAAAAAATGTGGTGGGGGGTTGCTGTTGTTTATTTGCTCTCTGAGGGGGGGCTGACTCTCCCACACTTTGAATACCCCTGGTTTATGCCAACAGATTGAAAACCGGTCTTGATGGTATAATTTCAGAGACACAGTCTGGCTAGGTGTGAATGTGATTGTGAACAGTTGTCTGTGTCAGCCCTGTGATGACCTAGCGACTTGTCCAGGGTGTATCCCGCCTTTCGCCCGTAGTCAGCTGGGATTGGCTCCAGCTTGCCTGCGACCCTGTAGAACAGGGTAAAGTGGCTAGAGATAATGAGTCTGGCTTCATTAAAAACCAACATATTACAAACAATATCAGACTGGTGCTTGAGCTTCTTGATTATGCTGATTCAGTTCAATCTCAAGCTCTCATCCTCTTTCGAGACTTTTATAAGGCCTTTGACACCATTGAACATTCTCTTCTACTGCAAACTCTTAAATTATTTGGTTTTGGTGACTCATTTATTAGTATAATTGGGATGTTTTAAGGATATAAACAGCTCTGTTATCATTAACCGCAATACATCTACAAGGTTCAATATAAAGCGAGGGGTCAGACAGGGATGCTCAATATCCCCCTTTCTTTTTTTGCTGGTTACTGAACTGCTATCTTTATTTATTGTTCATGACCTTAAACTAAAGGGCATAACTATTTTTGAAAGGGTGATTAAGATTGCTCAGCTGGCGGATGATACAACTTTATTTTTGTATGATAAGTCGCAGTTGGTGTACGCTTTCTCTAGTTCAGCAATTCTCTGAAGCTTCTGGTCTAAGATTAAATATTTCTAAATGTGAAATTTTGGCTATACATGATTGTGATGAAAGCTTTATACACAATATCCAAAAAAAAAAAAATACAGTTAAGTATCTTGGTATTCAGATAACTAAAAGTATAAGGGATAGGCAAACTTTAAACTTTTCAAGGAAAATCATTAAAGCCAAGAGTATTCTTAATTCTTGGCTGCAAAGAGATTTGAGCATGCAGGGCAGAGTTCTCTTGTCCAAAGCGGCTGGTTTATCTCATTTTGTATACCCCTCCATCCCACTATTTATCACTGACAAAACTATAAAGGAGATAAAGAAAATCTTTCTAGATTTTATCTGGAAAAATAAACCACACAAACTCAAAGAAGTATTATCTAGTTGTAAAGCCCAGGGAGGGTTAAATTTTCTGGATTTCTCTGATACAGTTAACTCATTTAAAGTGGATGGATTAGATGATGTCTAATACATTTAAATTCTATATGTTTTTTTTTTAAGTCTCTAATCATATATTTAACCAGGTTGAGGGTCTCTCTTTTGTTCTAAAATGCAATTATTCACCTGCAAAATTATCAGTTTCTTTATCAAAGTTTCACCAACAGTGTCCTCTTGCTTGGAGATTGTTTTGTTCACAATTTCTCTCCTCACAAAACACTCATTTGGAATAATGCAGACATTACCATCAGGAACAAGTCTCTCTTCTTCCCCAGATGGGTTAATAATGGCATCCAAAACATTATATCGCTGTTTGATAGTTATGGCAATGTATTATCATACAAGCAATTTTTATCATGCCATGGCCTCCCAGTCCCTTTTAGGGAGTTCAACTTATTGATCAAGGCTATCCCCACGGGGTTGGCCCAACTTATAAAAAAAATTTATCCCTTGGTACAAGCAGTGCACTGCAATATAATTTCTGTTTGGATGGAGTTGATCTGGTTGATAAGAAATGTGACAAACGTACGCCGAATTTTTCAATCCAGAAAAAGAATCACCCGTAGGGGGAAACTTTATTGGGGTTCTTTTGTTCAGGATATTGGTTGGGGAAAAAAGCCTGGCTTTTGCCAAATAAATATTGCATTACCAATAAAGTAAAAGAGGTTCACTTTAAGATCCTTCACAAAATATATCCCGTGAACGGGTTTATCTCCAAGTATGCAGACATACAGAGCTTTTGTACCTTTTGTGAGAATGTGGATGAAACCTTGATTCATCTGTTCTTTGAATGTCAAATGACTGAACTTTTTCTTATTGACCTTAATAAGTACCTCTTTGATCACTTGGATGTGACTTACTCCCTTAGTATCAAAGCTATTTTTTTCTATTATGAAAATCCTGGGGCAGCACGGTGGTGTAGTGGTCAGCGCTGTCGCCTCACAGCAAGGAGGTCCGGGTTCGAGCCTCGTGGCCGGCGAGGGCCTTTCTGTGCGGATGTTCTCCCTGTGTCCGCGTGGGTGTGCTCCGGTTTCCCCCACAGTCCAAAGACATACAGGTTAGGTTAACTGGTGACTCTAAATTGACCGTAGGTGTGAGTGTGAATGGGTGTCTGTGTCAGCCCTGTGATGACCTGGCGACTTGTCCAGGGTGTACCCCGCCTTTCGCCCGTAGTCAGCTGGGATAGGCTCCAGCTTGCCTGCGACCCTGTAGAACAGGATAAAGCGGTTAGAGATAATGAGAATCAATGAGATGAAAATCCTGAAAATAAATCCCTGGAATATGTTATGAATTTTTTTTTTATTTTTATTTTATTTTATTTTTTATTTTGCAAGCTACATTTTTTTGTTCATAAACAAAAATGGCAAAAATTACAACCCTCTTTCTGTTCTCCTTAGAAATGGAAATACTCTAAGTCTTTAAATATAGTTAAGAAAAACTCAAAAAATGACAGACTGTTGTGTCTTATTAGCACAGTATTGAATAGGTGATCTGCTAACTCTTTACATAATTGATTACTTGCATTCATTGTTAGGGTTTTTTTTTTTACTTCTAGTTAATATCTGATGTCTATGTATTTCTCTATGACTCTCTGGTGATGGTGGCAGAGAAGAGGTCTATGGACAAACTATTGAACATCATGGACGATGCCAGTCACCCTCTGCACACTGTCATCAGCAACCAGAGGAGCCTGTTCAGTGACAGAATGCTCCTTCCCAAGTGCAGGATGAACAGACTCAAACTCCTTTGTCCCTCATGCCAACAGACTGTACAACTCCTCTCTGGGGGGGTAACAGGAGGACAGAGGACGGGAAGGAGTAGTAGCCTAGCCTAACAATAAGCAATACCGGACAATGTGCAATATAAAGTGCAATATCTTTCCTGCTCCCCCCCCCCCCCACTCACTCACTTGCCCTAACCCCACTTCTCCCCCCCCCAACCCCACTTCTCCCCCCCCCAACCCCACTTCTCCCCCCCCCCACTTCTCCCCCCCCCCACTTCTCCCCCCCCCCACTTCTCCCCCCCCCCTTACTCTCTTCCCCATATCTTATTCTTTTATATTTGTATATCTCATTATCTCTAGCCGCTTTATCCTTCTACAGGGTCGCAGGCAAGCTGGAGCCTATCCCAGCTGACTACGGGCGAAAGGCGGGGTACACCCTGGACAAGTCGCCAGGTCATCACAGGGCTGACACATAGACACAGACAACCATTCACACTCACATTCACACCTATGGTCAATTTAGAGTCACCAGTTAACCTAACCTGTATGTCTTTGGACTGTGGGGGAAACCGGAGCACCCGGAGGAAACCCACGCAGACACGGGGAGAACATGCAAACTCCACACACAAAGGCCCTCGCCGGCCCCGGGGCTCGAACCCAGGACCTTCTTGCTGTGAGGCGACAGCGCTAACCACTACACCACCGTGCCGCCTATTTGTATATGTAAATACTTAATTTATTTTAATTTGTCTATAAGTTTTCTCTATTTCTTTTCTCTGTTTATCTGTAATGATGCTGCTGGAATCTTAATTTCCCTGAGACCACCCTCCCAAAGGGATCAATAAAGTTTTATCTAATCTAATCTAATCTGCACGTCACACCCACTTGCACAAACTGACAAAATGGGCATGATTTGTCCATTTTAATGACATGATTTTAGTTTAAATTGAGTACAAGTATATTGATAAGTACTCTAAAATCAGGGTTGGTCATATTTCCCGGTCATTGGCTTATTTCCCGAATGGTGTCCGATATATGATTTTCTGTACAAAGAAAAACTGAAATAATCTCCGTAAAAATAATTATAGTAGTAAAAGAGACATTCAAAAAAAAAATGATCAGAGACTGAACCAAGGGCGCAGATACGTTTTTTTGAATTGGGTGGGACAAAGCTGCCAGCAAACCAACCCCACCATGTGTTGTGCGAGGAATATACTCTGATGCCCTCAGGGCGGTGACATTACTCAGCTAAGACAAAAAAACCATCACTCCTTCATTCCTGCAACCGTTAGCTTAGGCCTACTAATAAATTATGAAATTATGGTAGGGAACGCCAGATTAAACATTAAAACTGCCTTCTGAGCACTGTATCTACAGGCTACCACCGAAAGAAGGAGGCTACCAGAAAGGCATCTCTACTCCGTATGATTTTACTTTCACTATGACATTACTTTGAACAGACTATCAAAAAATTGCAAGGTGATATGATAAAGTAAGGCACAGTTTACTTACAGTCATTGTTTTTTCAAAAAACGATGCAATCGTTTTCTGCCTTTTCGGTTTGGCACCCTTCATCATGCCGTGTTGGGGTCCTGAACTAGGAGCTGTCCCCGATATGCCTGTCAAACTTGTTGTGGGTAACCATAGCAACCAAGCTCGAGCTCGCAACCTGTGCAGTCTGCGCAGCTCAATCAACCGAATATCAGTCTTTGTTTTGTTTTATGTGAGTTGTTGCAACTATGTATGTACTGCTGTGCACCTCAATAAACTGAATGGTAATTAGTCTTTTGATTTTTCCGTGAGGTTTGCCTTATGCAAAGAAAGACAGCATAGACGTTTTTTCCTCCCTATAAGTGGGGGGGACCGAACGAGGTGAATTTAAATCTGGGTGGGACGAATCCCACCTGTCCCCCCCTCTATCTGCGCCCATGGACTGAACTGAAAAAGGAATAAAAACAACAACGAAGGGGAGCGCTATAAATATATGTAAAGTTGAGAAAATAAGAGGAAGTAATGAAAGAAAAAAGTCAGGAGATACTTTCCTTGGGGAAAATTTGATCGGATATGACAGTTTAACATAAGCCAAATACACGCAATGTGAGTGGTAAGATGGCGGTCAGATGGCTTCACTCGTCTTTACAGTGGGGAATAGGCTATGAGCTCTCCAGATTTTTACAGCGAGCTCAGTGAGTGTGCCCTGGACACGCCTTCTTTCATTAGCAGCCAATTGGAATGCCATCTGTAACAGGGAGTGATGTTGCATCGCATTAATACATGTTACAATAGGTTATTAGAGTCTAATAGAATAGATGAGCCAAAATAATTGGGGAACTAAGAGGACCTGCTTAGAAGAAGCCAATGTTAACACCATGTCTGGTCTCAAGGAGTTTGGCGTCACATGGTCTGGGAACTTGAGCTGCCTGCCAAGATCAACTCGCAGCTCCCAGTGTGATGCTGATGAGAGCAGGCTGGCTGATGATGTAGGCTGTGGTCATAGCGTCTCTCCAGCTCTCACAAAGGAGCTTTTCCTCTGACTGTGGGTGTGCTTGTTGTTGCTTACTGCTCTGGATATGGTCTCAGCCACTGAATTCAGCACCTGGTCATGTCGCCAGCTGTAGTGGCCCTCTCCAAGGGCTGTTGGGCAGCTGCTTAGGATGTGCTCCAGTGTACCCTTTCCAGGGTAAAGAGGACATGTTGGTAATCAGGGTTCCCCCTGGGCTCTGAAAAAATATTTTCCACTTTTTTCCTTGAAAAATGAAGTCCAATAAGTATTCTTCATTTTTTCTTAGTCTGTATCTTTTCTTAGTTACTGACTTATCAAAGTGGACTTAATGCAGGTTTATACTAACCGAACTGGCACAATTCAAATATTTGTACAGATACAGGCCTTTCCATTACATATACAATTTGGGCTCCACTCCAGCCTCGAATAAGAAAGACTTGATTTTGGGCACCCTGTGCACCATCAAGCTAAAATAAACCTCTTTAGTTTGAGCTTACTTAAGGTTATTTTAGCATGGAATTATTCAAAAGAGGTATTAAGATTCCCTTTAGCCTTTACTTCTTTTCTGTCTGAATGATGCTGTGATTCAGCTGCTGGAGCACAGAGAGGAATTCATCCATAGAATAGAATGCTTTTATTGTCACTGCACAAATGTACAACGAAATTTAGTTTATCATAAACCAGTTTGGCATCATGCAATATTTTGCAGAATTGTGAGTTTAACCTGAACAATCAGACCATGTGACATCAACAGCTGCATCTCTGCACAGATTTACAACCTCTCTGGACATTTACTATTACCTGTGCACTTGTGTGTATGTGAGAGAGAGAGAGAGAGATGGTCTTGGGTACATGCAACGATGTCTTCAATTATTAAATTAAATGTTTCTACAATAAAAAAAACACTATAAAGAGCAGTAAACACTAAAAGAAAGGAACAAAGACAATATTTGATGTAATGACACTTTGCTTTACTAGTAGTCTCAGGGGCAGTTAGTGCAGTTTTATGAGGAAATGAGCTGCAAGTTTTACTGAGCATCTTCCAAAACCAGCCACAGTTATTCTGGATACTTTGACTGTCTCACCTGCTCCTTAGTTTTGCCTTCATTATGTTTTTGGATGAAAAACAATATCCTGTTTTCTTTACTGATATACACACATTTTTTCTGTCGCATTTAATTCTGTCCTGGAAAACTAAAGTTTGGAAATATACAATGCTTTGTTTTGACCTGACTCAAAAATGTAGAGGTCATCAAATAAAACTATAACAATGTATGTGCTAAAAAAAAAAAAGGGTGCCTCAGACTTTTGCACAGGACTGTGTAGTGGAAACAACAACAATAAATAGATAAATTAATAAATGCGGTTGCTTCATTACAGTATCTATCATTTATTTAAAAAAAAAAGAAATCCATAAATGATCAATGAATTGATGAATACACAACTGTCTAAAAATAATTGAGCAAATATACATTTGCTTTATAGTACCTATTTTGTCATTTAATATATCTTTTATTTTAAAAAGAAGTCCATAAGTAAATAAATCATTAAATATACGGTCTCTTACAAATGAAAATGTACCAGAAAATAGTGTCTGTTATGTCATATAACATAATTTATCAAAAACTAAATTAATTTATAAATTATTGCATAATTGTTGTATTATAATATCTATTGTCTCATTTATAAAAAATAACAAAAAAACAACAAATAATTATTTACATTTGCTTTATGATTAATGCTATATTATAATATCAATTGTCATTGTTAAGAGAACATTTATTAAAACAAAAAAAAGAAGAAATTGTATCAATAAATAAATGAATTAATTGCTTGGAAACGATGTACCAGAGGTCCCACTTCCTGTCTGATTGTTCAACTTTGATACTGAACAGAAAATATAACTTTTTTCAATTGATTATAATTGTTGCAGTAGTAATAATAATAATAATGCCCTCCGTGGACTACCACCTTGTTGTGGTGGAGGACCTTGTGTGTCGTGATGATCCTGAGAGCTGTGCTGGTGTTCCATGGACCTGCAGCGTGGACCCAACCGTCATCAAAAGACTGTGAGGAAAAAATCGGATAAAAGAGTGAATGAGGTTGTCATGGAGTGCTATTATCGAAGCAATCCTGTCACTGAAGATGGGGTTTCTGTGTGAGGAAACAGACAGAGGTTGCATAGAGAATGGATGCAAATAGGTCTCTTTGAAACAACAGAACAAAAAATCTGTGATGAGGTCAGGCAATGCATGAAAATGGGTAGTTAACAGAACTGGAACTTGAGGCAAGAAAACACAGGGTAGTGAATGCTTTGCAGGCTAAAGAAAATGGGAGTTCAATAAGATTGACAATGGTAGACTAAAGGATGTCACAAACAAAATAAATGGGTTGCATCCATATATGAATGTAAAGGATATAATGGAGATTAATAGTTGATCGGGGCTGCTCCTTCATTTGCACTGAAGATGCTAGGATTAAAAAGTGCAAGAAGGGAGGCCAAGAATTTTGAGCCATGGTGGAAAAGAAGGATTCAAGGTGATCTAAAGGTGCTGAGAAGAGACATTAACATCTTAAATCGGAAGAAAATGGATGAGTTTCCCGAAAGCCTCTTAAGGCCAAGAGAGTCTTGAGTTACCTCTTAAAGCCTAGGTCACAACCGGACATACGATTTTTTGGCCGTGTGATTTTTGGCGTTTCCCAAATCGCTGCTTTTTTTTTTTGTTCATGAAGAAAGACGCACGTTGGCCGTAAGTTTGTCTTGCAACCTGAAAAAAACGTAAGCGCCCGTAGAGTTTGTTTGACATGACAAAGAACCTCTGTGGCCAGTCTACGGCTCGAAAATCAGCACGTTTTTTGCACGTAGACCGGCCGTAGGAGCATGTACGGCTGGTTGTGACCTAGGCTTTAGATCCATCGTCAAGCTAAGGTGGTTTTGCCAAACAACATCGTAGGCCAAGTAGTCCTTCAGTTTGCTCGGAATTTATGAGAGACCTGGACCACTCGTTCAAAATAAAGAGCGACTTGCACACAGCCGAATACACGGAATGCACAGTCGAGGGACTCTCACAGTCAGTGGGGGAAACTGGTGTTGAATCTGCTGCCAGTGTTCACTTATTTTTCTTGTTCATCGTAGTCATTGTACTTCATTGAGCTAATTATTAAATAAATATATGCAAAATATGATGAATATATTTCAATACGTTATGGAATCACATATGGATATCGGAATGTCACATTGATCTCGCCACATTTTCATCAAATTTAACACCATTAGGCGAGCGATTAACTAATTTAGTGTCAGAAATGAGACACATTTTTGCATCTGTGACAGTGTGTGTGTGTCTGCAAGCGAGAGAGAGGGAGAGAGGTTTTGATCTGTCTCTATCAAAGGAGATTAAATTGACCTCGTACCGTGGTGCTTGAAAGTTTGTGAACCCTTTAGAATTTTCTATATTTCTGCATAAATATGACCTAAAACATCATCAGATTTTCACACAAGTCCTAAAAGTAGATAAAGAGAACCCAATTAAACAAATGTGACAAAAATATTATACTTGGTCATTTATTTATTGAGGGGGCAGCACGGTGGTGTAGTGGTTAGCACGGTTGCCTCACAGCAAGAAGGTTCCATGTTCGAACCCAGCGGCCGGCAAGGGCCTTTCTGTGTGGAGTTTGCATGTTCTCCCCGTGTCTGTGTGGGTTTCCTCCGGGTGCTCCGGTTTCTCCCACAGTCCAAAGACATGCAGTTAGGCTGACGTGGGGCAGCCTTGGGCTGAGGTGCCCTTGAGCAAGGTACCTGACCCCTGACTGCTCCCCGGGCGCTTTGGTGTGGCTGCCCCACTGCTCTGGGTGTGTGCGTGTGTTCACTGCTTCAGATGGGTTAAATGCAGAGGATGAATTTCACTGTGCTTGAAGTGTGCATGTGATGAATAAAGGTTTCTTCTTTCTTAAAATGATCCAATATTACATATCTGTGAGTGGCAAAAGTATGCGAACCTCTAGGATTAGCAGTGAATTTGAAGGTGAAATTAGAGTCAGGTGTTTTCAGTCAATGGGATGACAATCAGATGTGAGTGAGCACCCTGTTTTATTTAAAGAAGATGGATAGATCAAAGTCTGATCTTCACAACACATGTTTGTGGAAGTGTATCATGGCACGAACAAAGGAGATTTCTGAGGATCTCAGAAAAAAAACATTGTTGATGCTCATTAGGATTGAAAAGATTACAAAACCATCTTTAAAGAGTTTGGACTCCACCAATCCTCAGTCAGACAGATTGTGTACAAATGAAGGAAATTCAAGACCATTGTTACCCTCCCCAGGAGTGGTCAACCAACAAAGATCACTCCAAGAGCAAGGCAGAGATCATTTGGACAAGCCAGAAGGCTATTAAAAAATGTTTTGTGGATGGATGAGAACAAAATAGAACTTTTGGTTTAAATAAGAAGCATTATGTTTGGAGAAAGGAAAACATTGCATTCCAACATAAGAACCTTATCCCATCTGTGAAACATGGTGGTGGTAGTATCAAGGTTTGGGCCTATTTTGCTGCATCTGGGCCAAGATGGCCTGCCATCATTGATGGCACAATGAATTCTGAATTATACCAGTGAATTCTAAAGGAAAACGTCAGGACATCTGTCCATGAACTGAATCTCAAGAGAAGGGGGTCATGTAGCAAGACAATGACCCTAAGCACACAAGTCATTCTACCAAAGAATGGTTAAAGAAGAATAAAGTTAATGTTTTGGAATGACCAAGTCAAAGTCCTGACCTTAATCCAATCAAAATGTTGTGGAAGGACCTGAAGCGAGCAGTTCATGTGAGGAAATCCACCAACATCCCAGAGTTGAAGCTGTTCTGTACAGAGGAATGGGCTAAAATTCCTCCAAGCCAGTGTGCAGGACTAATCAACAGTTACTGGAAACGTTTAGTTGCAGTTATTGCTGCACAAGGGGGTCACACCAGATACTGAAAGCAAAGGTTCACATACTTTTGGCACTCACAGATATGTAATATTGGATCATTTTCCTCAATAAATAAATGACCAAGTATAATATTTTTGTCTCCTTTGTTTAACTGGGTTCTCTTTATCTACTTTTAGGACTTGTGTAAAAATCTGATGATGTTTTTGGTCATATTTATGCAGAAATATAGAAAATTCTAAAGGGTTCACAAACTTTTAAGCACCACTGTATGCATGTGTGTACATATATTATACACACACACACCTCCTTAGGTACAGACAGATCAAAACACCTCTCTCTCTCTCTCTCTCTCTCTCTCTCTCTCTCTGTGTGTGCGCACTTATAAGGGAGAACATTGCCCACTTGACATTGTGGATAACTCTTGAAATAATCCTTACTGCATGATTGGGGGGGCAACAGTGAAATGAATGAGCACAGGGAACATATTTACTGAATTATTTAGCTTATTATTTGCTCATTCTTCCATGTGAACGTTTGTTCATTTAATTAAAAACACACTTGGAATAAAAAAATTGCCAAAAAATGTAAAATAGTTTCATTAATTAATTGCCACGTTATATATGCCATGCTTCCAGATGATACTATATATTATCTTATTTTAAACATTTTATATTTCATTAGATTTTGGTTAAAAATGAACACCATGCGACCTTATCAACTGGATTTAGCAACTACTAATGCCTTCAGCAACGACAGTACGATTGCCTTTAGAACTACTAATGCTGATATCGGGGACGCGCATTGCAAAGATGCTCTTCGTCCTGTTTCTCTTTAGGCTCCTTCTTACGTGTGAATTTGGGAAAACCACATACAGAGACAACGTTTGTTGCTTAAGAGAGTCTCTCAACTCGCTCTTTAGCTCTAAAGGGCAGCGTCCGTTAGACACCAGCGCGCGAACGCACTTAGTAGGCTCACACTAAGCCCACGGCTGCGAACAGCGGTATGGACCCTTTTCAGTCACGTGACCTTCGTAAACGCGACCGCCATTTTGGACATGTAGTGGACTTCGGCTCGAATCAGTTTGAATGCGAGGAAGGCGACAAACGAAAAACATAAAAGAAAAAGGAGCGAGATGCAGAAAACACCTTCACTATCCAGCGACGTAGGGCATTTACAGGGCGAGCAGAGGGAGAGGTATTTGCAAAAATTGAGGTTAGCAGGCTTAGAGAACGACGTTTACCTGCTTCCACCAGGATTGCTCACTGACGTACGGAAGTACACGAAGCCCTCGTCTTTACCTGACTTCGGCCCACATGATCTGTATACCCATGTCGTTAAAAACCCATCGCCATACACATACACGCCAATGTCCGAGGTTCCGGAGCGCGCTCCGGCTTGCTCCCGGAGTGCTCCGGCCGAGGTTCCGGAGGGCACTCCGGCTTGCTCCCGGAGTGCTCCGGCCGAGGTTCCGGAGGGCACTCCGGCTTGCTCCAGGAGTGCTCCGGCCGAGGTTACGGAGCGCGCTCCGGCTTGCTCCGGAGCAAGCCGGCGCGCGCTGCTTAATTTGAGGGGAACCTCGGCCGGAGCACTCCGGGAGCAAGCCGGCGCGCGCTGCTTAATTTGAGGGAGAGCAAGCCGGCGCGCGCTCCGGAACCTCGGACGTTGGCTCCGGCAGCTATTTACACTGGATCCGGTGTAAATAGCTGCCGGATCATAATTACAGTAAACTAGTAAATACAGTAAAGGAAAAACTTGAGACTGTAAGGTTTTAACAGTCATCCAAATGACTGAACGTAAACATTGCTACAGTAACACACCAGCTACTTGTTGACATTAGCTGGTCAACAATAGCTACTACAGAAGAACAAAGAGGTTACAATGGGTTATTTTAGCCTATTTGGTTACACACTCGCCGCCACAGAATGTTAACAGCAATGTAATGCCTTTTCTGGCTAATTTTATTCGTCTTACCTCCAACAAAGTGGTCACTACACAAGCGTTGGTATGCTGAGGGTTGCCAATCTGCTAATGGCCGCTATCCATCTTCTCCATCGGGATCCGATAAAATGATAAACCTTGCCTTGTTTGTTGATGGTTACTACATCCAGGTGCACAACAATATAGTGGCATGATGGAAGTCTTGCTGAAAGTAAAAACTTTCTTTGCTGCCGTTCCTCAATGTTGGCTGTGGTAAACTACTGGTAGTACACGTCCAAAATGGCGGCCGCGTTTGTCGTGACGTCACGTGAAAAGGGTCCATAGGCACACAGTGGTAATAAACTCAGATTACCCGGAAATCTAGCACATATAACATCAAACAAAAAGGATACCTGAAAAAACAAGCTTACAGCCTACCGCCAAATTAAGCTAAGCACGTAGCTCAGAAATACACAAACCACAACAATCCTTGGGGACACAAGGCACCCGTACCACGCAGGTAACGAATTAGTGGAATGTGAAGCAAAGAAATCAGGATTTCTTACTTTACGTGTCTCTTACTTACGGTCTTGTACGAGGCGATCAAGGTGAGAGACTGAACCGGGAGCAATCTCTGCTATTTATAATGCGAGTTGTTCTGCTTCCAGAGGTCATGGACATGACTTTGTTCACATATGGTCTCGGTGATAGGCAGAACGAAGGTGATCATTCCTTTTTTAGACCATAGTGACGGTCAGAGTGAGGTCGAAACAGATCCGAGTTAACCTCTTTTGGCTAAATGTTGGGAGAAGGACATATCAGAAGAGGAATATTTCAGGGGGACAGTCTGTCACCACTTCTTTTTGTTCTTTGCATGATACCCTTGACACTGCTGATGTGGAAAAATAAAATGGGCTATGAGTGGAGTAAAAAGAAATTGAGGATCAACCATCTATTATTCATGGACGATCCGAAACTTTTTGGGAAGACCAAAACGCAAATTGACTCACTGATACAGTACATGTGTACGGTCGTGATATTGGGATGGAATTTGGTAGAAACAAATGTGGGGTACTAATCATTCAAAGAGGAAAGGTAACTACAACTGAAGGAATAACCCTTCTGGATGGAAAGGGACTGCAGGATGTTGAGGATTCAGGATATAAATATCTAAGAATATTGGAGTTTTCCAAAGTGAAGGAAGAAGAAATGAAGGAATTGGTTGAAAAGGAATATTTCAGGAGGTTAAAGTTGGTACTAGGTTCGAGATTGAATAGAAGGAATATGATTTTGGCAATCAGTGCATGGGCTGTATCGGTGTTAAGGTATGGAGCGGGGATACTGAAATGGAGTCAGGAAGAAATGCGCAGCATGGACAGGAAAATGAGGAAGGTGATGAAAATGTTTGGGGCTCTACATACAAAAAGTGATGTTCAAAGAATTTATGTACCAACTGTACTTAAGTACATTTTGGGAGATTTTGTACTTTACTTGAGTTTTCAAATTTTTGAGAACTTTCACTTTTACTTCACTATATTTTTTAACTTAATTGCATACTTTTACTCCAATACATTTTCAAAGAGCCGTTTAGTTACTCGTTACAAAAAAAGAAAGGAAAAAAAAAGTGTTTTAACCCCACTGACTGCAACGAAGTCAGGACGTGCCTGGGCTTGTTCACCACTTGCGCATGACAACCAATAGGCTACACCTGTTGGCTTCACGCAGTAAGCAGAAAGCTAGCTTCGCAATCAACAGCCCTGATGGAAGAGGAGACAGCAGCTACTTCGGCTACAAATGAAGAGGAACCTGATGATGAGCACCCCTGGCCGTATTTGAACACAATGTTCTCTTACGTTGATGTGAAGGATTCGTCCTATCGAATGAAGTGCCTCTTATGCCTTCCAAAAAACGTGGAAATTCTATCTTATAGAAACTCCCTGTCCAATCTAAAGAAACACATCGTGGTAAGTTCTAGGTTTATGAAATTGTTACAGTATATTCCCATTTCAGCAACCATAGTATGAATATTCTAGACACAATTGTGAAACCTTGAGCATTCCTGTACAAACGAACTTTGTTCTTCGGTTCCACGCGGTTTTGGCATTTGTTGGCTGTAGCAGGCTACCTAGCTGCGAGCCTTTTCGGCTCAAGGAAAGGCATAGCTGTAAGTGTAAGGAGGACGAATAGGGAAAACTGGCATACAAGTTCAAAATGAAAAAAAAAACCATTAACACAATTGAAACGAGCTGTGTGTGTGCTTCTGCTATCTAAGTAACAAAGCAAGGGTTAGCAAAGCTTGCAATTCTGTCTTGGTGAACTGCTACACTGTCGAATTTCAGTGCTAGCTGCTGCGATGCCCATGGCGACATAACCTACAGTTTGATTTTGAATATTTGACATTCAAATACATTTAAGCTGTGATGTAACTCACAGATTCTTCAAACAATTTTTACTATCTTCATGATAATCCAGACTATACTGCAAGACAGTAAATTAAACAAAATCATACTATGATTTTCTACTATCCTAAATATTACTATATCACAAGTTAAATGCTCTTTTTAAATAAGTCCAATTTTAAATATTCAATTCCAACCAATTCATCATTGGCACTAAATGTAAGCCTATGTTTTATGTGTACAGCATGTTTTATTTAGCAACTTAAGCAAATTGGTAAATGTGATGCACTGTTTGTAAGTAATGTGTGGGTGAGTTAATTTGTGTTCAGTTTGACTAAATACAGTGTGTGTCCTTTTTTTTGTCTGTTTCAGAGAAAGCATCCGCACCATGTTCAAAAATACATCGAGCTGACCACAGCAAAGCGGAAAAGGGTCAGTGGAGCATCCACCACCAGCAAGCAGGCCACGTTAACACAGTCCTTGACCATGACACCTCAGAAGAGAATTGACAAGGCCGTCGTTAAATATGTTGTACATGGGCTTCGGCCATTTTCTGTAGTTGAGCAGGAACCTTTCAGAGAATTAGTTAAGGACCTTGTCCCTAATGCCAAAATGATGTCCCGAGTGACTCTCACCTCCATGATTGATGATGGCTTCAAACAAATGAAAACAGCTCTGACTGAGGCAATGAAGGGGGTCGACCACATTGCCACTACTACCAACTGTTAGTCTGTCAGAAGGTGAGGCTTCATCCGTGTTACTGCACACTGGATTGACCCTGAGACTCTTCAAAGATGTTCAGCAGCCTTAGCTTGCAGACAGTTGAGGGGTTCACACACATTTGACCTGCTAGCCAATGCTCTGAATGACATACACGCGGAATTCGAGATTCGAGGCAAGATTGTGAGGACGACCACTGATAATGGTTCGAACTTTGTCAAGGCTTTCCGAGTGTTTGGGGAAGATGAGAACACCAATGTGGAGGGAGTTGAGGAAGCTGAAGAGTCTGCACAGTCTGAAGAGGAAGACGATGGTGGAGTGGATGAGGACGAAGATGTACAGTACGTTGATACGGCAGCTCTTCTAAATGAAGATGATGGCTTTGAATTTCAACTACCGAGACACCAACGCTGTGCTTGTCATATCTTAAATCTAATCGCTAGTGAAGATTCCAAAAATGCAATCTCCAATGATGCATACAAAAAGCTGCACCATGCAACGTTTGGCAAGTGTTACAGCCTATGGAACAAATGTGGAAGATCCACACTTGCAGCTGAGATGATTGAAGATGTTTGTTCCATTCAGCTTCTAAGACCAAATAAAACAAGGTGGAATTCCTTGTTCATGGCCGTGGAACGCCTACTCCGGATTAATAAAGAGAAGGGAGAGGGGGCCCTAAGAGCTATTGCTACCGACTTGAAGGTCCCAATGTAAGTAGACCTAAGAATTGTATGTTTTTTTTAATTAAAGTAAATATGGAATAACAGATACAGATAAACAAAACAGATTTCCAGTGTTTTTTGTTTTTCATCATAGGTGCTATTTTTTTCACATTGTATCAGAACTGTGAAATTTCTATTTTGTGTTCATGTATAATTCTTGGTTCCATCTAACAAATATCCAGGTGTCGTGTATGTTCTTTTTTTTTTTTGTCAACACAGGTTCAACCCAGCGGAACTTGCATTTCTCACTGAATATGCTGCTGTAATGAGCCCTGTCGCCCAAGCAACCAACATACTGCAAGCAGAGACCAACGCACAAATGGGGTGGCTACTTCCTACAATCCACCTGCTGACGGTCAAACTCGACAAGGTCAAGTTGCAGCTGAAGTACTGCAGGCCTCTTGTTGATGCTCTACAGTCTGGAATTCAGAACCGTTTTGGGCACATGTTCAGGGATGCTGAGCTGGTTGCAGCTGCAATTCTTCTTCCCAAATTCTGAACGACATGGACGAAAGACGACGCTACCATCAAAATGGGTAAGGCATGCATATAGTTAAGAGTGTTTGTGTCTCGACACTTTGTAATATTAACAGTTTTGCATGTTTGTTGTAGGTGCATGAAATTGGACAATGAGTGCAAAAAAATAAATTCAAATAGTACTTTAATGTTTCACTTCCTTAGGCTGATATCACAACATGGTAGAAGGTTGCATTGCATCATTTAAGTACTGTAACTTTCTATATTTCAGGAATCAATTACATCAAGCAGCATATAGAGGATCCCTCCCTCCAGCCGGGTGCGACCAGGTCGAGTTCATCAGATGAGGATGACTTCTTCTCGTCCCTGCAGGTGTCGAAGACCCAAGATGGTGCCAAACAGTTGGATGCCTACCTGTCCTGCTCAGCTGACCACATGGACTTACTGAAGTCCTTCCCTTCTGTTTGCAAGCTGTCTGTCAAGCTCAACACACCACTGCCAGCATCAGCAGCATGCAAAAGGCTGTTCAGCATAGCAGGGCTTGTTTTCAGCCCACGAAGAGTACGGCTAAATTCTAGGCATTTTGAAAGCCAGCTGCTTTTGAAGATGAACAGAAAGTTTTACAGTTTCAAGTGATGGTGGGGGTTATGTGCAAGGATGACCTCAAAGGAGGTTCAAGTTAGAGGGGAAGAATAAAAAGGTCAAGGGCAAAAGTGTGTATTGGGGATGGGGAAGTGGGGCTTGAATGTGCAAAAAGAAAATCTGTTGGTGCTATGTTAAATGTTAAGATTTAGTTTATAAAGTGCAATAACGGTAGCAGCTCTTTTTTTGTTTTATATTTTGTCTTGGTGTGATGTACGCCTCATTTTCAGTACTATTTTATTTTTCAAAAAAAGGTTTCAAACTGTGGTCACCCTCTTCAGATGCCAGATAAGCTTCAGTTTTCTCCAAATTACTTTTTTCTTTTGATTATTATGACAGCAATTGGTCGTGTATGCACCTCCATAGTTTATAAAGTGCAAGAACAGTAGCAGCTTTTTTTTTCTTAATGGTGTGATGTATGCCTAATTTTCAGTACTTTCTCTTAGTTTAAAAAACAAAGGGAAAAAAATGAGAAGTGTCAAAACTGTGGTCTCCATCTTCAGATGTCAGATAGGCAGCTTCATTTTTCTCCCAATTTATTTTTTTCTTGTTTATAATGGTTGTGTGCACCTCTATTTTCAGCAGTGTAAATGCTTGTCATGAACCATTGGTGACAAATTACCTTCAGCTTACCAAAATATTACAAATTCAGATTGCCTTTGCTTGTTTACTTTTACCGTGTACTTTTAATTACATTACTTGTCATACTTAAGTGCAAGAAATGTCAGATACTTTAAGATTTTAACTCAAGTAACATTTCAGTCAGTGACTTTGACTTTTACCAAAGTCATTTTTTGGAAGGGTACCAATACTTTTACTTGAGTGTGATTTCCCAGTACTTTATACAACACTGATGATAACATAGCCCATATTGTACACTGGAAGCTGTGCGGAAAATGGGGGTTAGAAAGGTGTGAGAAATGGTATGAACATAAACCAGAAGGAGTGACAGAAAATGAAGAGGTGAAGTTCTTGTGGAATTTCAATGTGCAATGTGACAGTGTTATAGAGGCAAGGAGGCCTGATCTGATCATCATTTACAAAAAAGATAAAATGTGCATAATGATTGACATTGCTGCTAAAAAGCTGACATAATGGTGCTAAAAAGCACGAAAAGATAGAGAAGTACCAAGACTTGAAAAGAGAGGTAGCATGGCTTTGGGGTATGAAGAAAGTGGAAATAGTTCCAACTGTTGTTGGTGCCCGAGGCACAGTGACAAAGAGATTGAATCAGTGGTTGGAAAAGTTGGGAATAGAAATTAGAACAGATTTTCTGCAGAAGATGGCGTTATTAGGAACATCCATAATTTTGAGAAAAGTCTTGGAAATGTGAAGGGAAAAGATTTGAGAGGGACCTTTGCTCATTTATTACTTGGTTTCTTTCAAGAAAAACAGCACAACACCTGCTTGAGAATAATAATTATTATTATGGGCGGCACGGTGGTGTAGTGGTTAGCGCTGTTGCCTCATAGCAAGAAGGTCCGGGTTCGAGCCCCGTGGCTGGTGAGGGCCTTACTGTGCGGAGTTTGCATGTTCTCCCCGTGTCCGTGTGGGTTTCCTCCAGGTGCTCCGGTTTCCCCCACAGTCCAAAGACATGCAGGTTAGGTTAACTGGTGACTCTAAATTGACCGTAGGTGTGAATGTGAGTGTGAATGGTTGTCTGTGTCTATGTGTCAGCCCTGTGATGACCTGGCGACTTGTCCAGGGTGTACCCCGCCTTTCGCCCGTAGTCAGCTGGGATAGGCTCCTGCTTGCCTGCGACCCTGTAGAACAGGATAAAGCGGCTAGAGATAATGAGATGAGATGAGAGATGAGATTTGAATGTGCAGTGTATTTGGGTGGTATGTCAAATATAATAGGCCTACATCTCATTTCAGACAAACATCAGCTAGTGATGAGTGAACTGTAAATATGAGCATTTAAATGATGACATCCATTCACCCATCCACTGATGAGAGCCATTTTACAATTATGCAAAATGAAAGTAAAAATTAGTCTAATAACACTAAAAAGGAAATTTAGTTTAACCTGCAAATAACACAAGAATGAAAAAAATGGAGGCACTAAGTCTAATCGATACAGGTCATATGTTATGCTACTACAGTGGTGCTTGAAAGTTTGTGAACCCTTTAGAATTTTCTATATTTCTGCATAAATATGACCAAAAACATCATCAGATTTCCACACAAGTCCTAAAAGTAGATAAAGAGAACCCACTTAAACAAATGAGACAAAAATATTATACTTGAACATTTACTTATTGAGGAAAATGATCCAATATTACATATCTGTGAGTGGCAAAAGTATGTGAACCCCTAGGATTAGCAGTTAATTTGAAGGTGAAATTAGAGTCAGGTGTTTTCAATCAGTGGGATGACAATTAGGTGTGAGTAGGCACCCTGTTTTATTTAAAGAACAGGGATCTATCAACATCTGATCTTCACAACACATGTTTGTGGAAGTGTATCATGCCACGAACAAAGGAGATTTCTGAGGACCTCAGAAAAAGCGTTGTTGATGCTCATCAGGCTGGAAAAGGTTACAAAACCATCTCTGAAGAGTTTGGACTCCACCCATCCACAGTCAGACACATTGTGAACAAATGGAGGAAATTCAAGACCATTGTTACCCTCCCCAGGAGTGGTCGACCAACAAAGATCACTCCAAGAGCAAGGCGTGTAATAGTCAGCGAGGTCACAAAGGACCCCAGGGTAACTTCTAAGCAACTGAAGGCCTCTCTCACATTGGCTAATGTTAATGTTCATGAGTCCACCATCAGGAGAACACTGAACAACAATGGTGTTCATGGCAGGGTTGCAAGGAGAAAGCCATTGCTCTCCAAAATGAGCATTCCTGCTCATCTACAGTTTGCTAAAGATCACATGGACAAGCCTGAACGCTATTGGAAAAATGTTTTGTGGATGGATGAGACCAAAATAGAGCTTTTTGGTTTAAATGAGAAGTATCATGTTTGGAGAAAGGAGAAACACTGCATTCCAGCATAAGAACCTTATCCCATCTGTGAAACATGGTGGTGGTAGTATCATGGTTTGGGCCTGTTTTGCTGCATCTGGGCCAGGACAGCTTGCCATCATTGCTGGAACAATGAATTCTGAATTATAGCAGCAAATTCTAAAGGAAAATGTCAGGACATCTGTCCATCTCAAGAGAAGGTGGGTCATGCAGCAAGACAACGACCCTAAGCACACAAGTCGTTCTACCAAAGAATGGTTAAAGAAGAATAAAGTTAATGTTTTGGAATGGCCAAGTCAAAGTCCTGACCTTAATCCAATCAAAATATTGTGGAAGGACCTGAAACGAGCAGTTCATGTGAGGAAACCCACCAACATCCCAGAGTTGAAGCTGTTCTGTACGGAGGAATGGGCTAAAATTCCTCCAAGCCGGTGTGCAGGACTGATCAACAGTTACCGCAAATGTTTAGTTGCAGTTATTGCTGCACAAGGGGGTCACACCAGATACTGAAAGCAAAGGTTCACATACTTTTGCCACTCACAGATATGTAATATTGGATCATTTTCCTCAATAAATAAATGACCAAGTATAATATTTTTGCCTCATTTGTTTGACTGGGTTCTCTTTATCTACTTTTAGGACTTGTGTGAAAATCTGATGATGTTTTCGGTCATATTTATGCAGAAATATAGAAAATTCTAAAGGGTTCACAAACTTTCAAGCACCACTGTACATTAATAAATAAGTAATACATTATTATTAGATAGATAGCACACCCATGCAGCTTCCAGGACAAAAACATAAAGTAAAGGAGTTTTCTTTGTCCAAAAAACATTATTTATCTTGAGATGAAAGGAATATATTGAGTTTATTAAAATTAAATTGTACACACGCAGTTATATATGTAACCACTACAGGACAATGTTGTATGAACTCATGTTGCTGCGGTATCCAGGTGGTGCTGCCAGAGATATTCTAAGAGTGTCTCTGATTAAGGTTTGTGTTTGTGGTGGGCTTATATGTGTAGCTGCGCCCCATGTGTCCCCATGGATGATATCACTCCAACCAGTAAATTCTGAAATTAATCTTCATTATGAAATTACACTGAAAAAAATTAAAAATAAAAACACCGAATCGACCTGATCAAAATGTGTACATTGGTTGAACATGAATGAACAGAGTTGTGTTTATACAGTTTGTTCTCATACAGCCAGCATGATTTGATAGTGTAGAGGAAAATGTAGTTTTAGAGAATTTGTGTGCCTCTCAGAGCCTTAGTAAAGGAGGTCAGACATTGTGTCTCATGTTTATATAAGATGAAAAATTTGTTTGTGTTCTGTTTTCTAGGTTAGTATAAACATGTGTACGTGTCAGGACAGTGGTTAATGATGGAGAGGGTGCCAAGTCTGGACACCCTGAGATTAAGAAGATACCTGATATGCAAGTTATGTTATTGTTATTTTGGCAAGTATAAAACAGGGCCTGGGGCGGCACGGTGGTGTAGTGGTTAGCGCTGTCGCCTCACAGCAAGAAGGTCCGGGTTCGAGCCCCGTGGCCGGTGAGGGCCTTTCTGTGCGGAGTTTGCATGTTCTCCCCGTGTCCGCGTGGGTTTCCTCTGGGTGCTCCGGTTTCTCCCACAGTCCAAAGACATGCAGGTTAGGTTAACTGGTGACTCTAAATTGATCGTAGGTGTGAATGTGAGTGGGAATGGTTGTCTGTGTCTATGTGTCAGCCCTGCGATGACCTGGCGACTTGTCCAGGGTGTACCCCGCCTTTCGCCCGTAGTCAGCTGGGATAGGCTCCAGCTTGCCTGCGACCCTGTAGAACAGGATAAAGCGGCTAGAGATAATGAGATGAGATGAGATGAAAACAGGGCCTGTGGAAATGGAGAATGCTTCTTTGGGTGAAATTCTTTTGGAGGAGCCTTCTTGCAAGAAGTATTATAATAAAGCTATTTCTGTCTGCTTTCTTCCTGACAGCCTCTAATCTTATTAAGCTTTTCCACCACAATTTTGGCAATGAGGATGGCATGTCACGAGTAGCGGGAACTTTTCCAGATCCAAGTTTGGGGAAATTATTGTCCAGCAAGTGTGACGAGGGGCGGCATGGTGGTGTAGTGGTTAGCGCTGTCGCCTCACAGCAAGAAGGTCCAGGTTTGAGCCCCGTGGCTGGCAAGGGCCTTTCTGTGCAGAGTTTGCATGTTCTCCCCGTGTCCGCGTGGGTTTCCTCCGGGTGCTCCAGTTTCCCCCACAGTCCAAAGACATGCAGGTTAGGTTAACTGGTGACTCTAAATTGACCGTAGGTATGAATGTGAGTGTGAATGGTTGCCTGTGTCAGCCCTGTGATGACCTGGCGACTTGCCCAGGGTGTACCCTGCCTTTCGCCCGTAGTCAGCTGGGATAGGCTCCAGCTTGTCTGCGACCCTGTAGAACAGGATAAAGCGGCTAGAGTTAATGAGATGAGATGAGAAGTCTGACGAGCTCTGAATTTGCTTTTTGGGTTGTTCTTCTAGACAATAAAGTTGATATTCTATGTTTCACCTCCGACCATTGCCTATGACCTTTAAATCTTGGAGGGAAGAGTGGAAGGACAAGAAGAGTTAAGAGTTAAAAGAAGCTATCCCCTACATATAATTTTATTTATATTTATTTCATTTATTTATTTTATTTACTTCATTGTTATTTTGTGATAATGCTGAGACAGTTGTGTTCTTCCATGTAGTTCCATTTGCTTTATTTTGTATTGTTTATTGACGTCTGATTTAAAAAAAAACAACAATAAAAAACCCCCTGATGTAACAAACAAAATTCCTTGGTCCCAAGGACCTCGATATAAAGAGTTTCCACTGTATTTATTTATTGATTATAATGGCGATGTTACACTTAAGCAGAAGTTGTGGTATTTATTGTGTAGGACTTCGAGCGGGTGGGTGGAGCACAGAAGTATGGCAGGCCAGAACTGAGTTTCCAAAACTCTTTATTTTTGCACTTTTCAGTGTCTTACAATCTCCCAGCCACACAGACACGCACACACACATAAGTCATCTGGTTGGGGAGAGAGCTCCCTTCTTCTGCTCTCTCTCTCTCTCCTTTTATAGGGCACGGTCACTGGGAAAACACACAAACACAGGTTAACTGACATCAGATGCAGTGATTCTGCCACTTACCTTCCCTGACTCCACCCTCTGTTCACAGACCGACGCTTGACCATGCCCCTGCTGCCACATACCCCCACCGCTCGACTCAGGCCGGGCAGCTGTCCGGCCTGCAGCCAACTCCCCCCCGATGGGAGAGGAAGTCCGCCATGACCATCAGCGCCCCCGGCCTGTGGACCACTTTGAAGTTAAAGGGCTGGAGTGCCAGATACCAACGGGTGATCTGCACATTGGCATCCTTCCTGTGGTGGAGCCACTGGAGGGGCGCGTGGTCCGAACAGAGGGTGAAAGGGCGTCCCAGCAGGTAGAAATGGAGGGCGAGGACCGCCCACTTGATGGCTAGGCACTCCTTCTCTATTCTGCTGTAGCGTCCCTCATGCACCGAGAGCTTTCTGCTGATGTACAGCACTGGGCGATCCTCCCCCTCCACCTCCTGGGACAAAACAACCCCCAGCCCTCTGTCTGATGCATTCGTCTGCAACATAAAGGGAAGAGAAAAGTCAGGGGAGTGTAACAGTGGCCCCCCACACAATGCAGGCTTCACCTCAGAGAAAGCCCGTTGGCATTGCTCCGTCTACTGGACCGGATCTGGTGACCCCTATTTAGTGAGATCAGTCAGCGGGCTGGTGATGTCTGAATAATTAGGTATGTTTATACCTAATTATTCAGACATCACCATCCCGCTGACTGTATGATAGTAGCCAGCCAGCCCCAGGAACTGTTTCACCCCCTTTTTGGTCTTGGGCCTTGGGCAGGCCGCAATCGCTGCTGTCTTATTAACTTGGGGACACACCTGCCCATTGCCCAAGTGGAAGCCCAGGTACCGTACTTCCACCCGCCCAATCGCACACTTCTTTGGGTTGGCTGTGAGACCCGCTCGCCTCAGCGACCCAAGGACGGACCTCAGGTGTTGCAGATGCCGCGGCCAGTCATTACTATAGATTATAATATCGTCTAAGTATGCAGCTGCATAGGTGGCATGGGGGCGGAGGACCCTGTCCATAAGCCGCTGGAATGTAGCGGGTGCCCCAAACAGCCCAAAAGGAAGTGTGACAAATTGGTGTAAGCCAAACAGTGTGGAAAAGGCCGTTTTTTCTCGGGATAATGGAGTCAAGGGGATCTGCCAATAACCCTTTGTCAAATCCAGTGTCGAATAAAAGCGAGCCGTGACTAGTCGATCCAGCAACTCGTCAATACAAGGCATTGGGTATGCATCGAATTTCGACACTGCGTTGACTTTTCTATAGTCCACACAGAACCGGACCGACCCATCGGCCTTGGGGACCAAGACCACCGGGCTGCTCCAGTCACTGTGGGACTCCTCGACGATGCCCATTTCGAGCACGGCCTCGAGTTCTTCCCGAACTACCTTTTTCTTGTGCTCGGGTAACCTGTAAGGGCGGCTACGCACTACCACCCCCGGGGGTGTCTCAATGTGGTGTTCTATGAGGCGGGTGCAGCCGGGCAGGGGCGAGAACTAGGGGTGGGCGATATGGGCAAAAAATAATATCTCGATATTTTTTAGGATTTTAACGATAACGATATTTTGATGATATTTAAAAAAAAAAAACTTGCTTAAAGATTACAATAATTACACTGACTAAAAGAATCATTGCAGTGACAGAAGTATTTAAGGAAAAGCCATATTTATTTTCGTAAACAACTTTAAATTAATAAAAATGAATAATTCAATTGACAGTTCGTAACGGCAGCAAACATTCTAATCAACCGTCTCTGACGGCAGTACAGGTCTGCAAATATCCCGCCTGTTCCGCTGCCAACAACCAATCATATGTCGATCTGAACCAACAGCTTTCCAATCATCTTGCAGCTTCATGCTCCGCTGTCCCTCTCCTGCCGTTATAGAAGTACTGCGCCTGCGCAGTGTCAAAATAATCCACGAGAAAAGTGGATTTTAAAGCTTTTTCTGAGTCATGAGAACCAACCTAACACTCAAGTATAATCAACTTTTCATGGCGATTTCAATCATATGCTCTTTGCGACCGTTAGTTTTCACAGAGTCCAGTATTGATATCTCCCCATTCATTTTCAGAGGGTCTGGTCTCACTAATCCGAAAAAGATGCCTGAAAGTGGCCGGCGAGTGACCGCACTTGGCCTGATAGAAGCCCGTCACAGCTTCTTCTTCTTTGTTTTTTTTTTCCCCTCAAAAAAAACGTAAACTACAAGTCAAAGTTTTTCAGTATAACAATAATAAAGAAAAATGTGCTCAATTTAAAATGTATTGAAACTATTCGAAATCGGCTGATCGGTTCATTCATTATTATCCGTGAGTACAGAAACACTAGTAATAATTTCTGGATCATTGCTATAAACGTGGACTAATATTTCTTGGGAACCAATGGGTTAATGACATGGAATGAACCAACCGACCAATCGCATTTTTTCTTCAGATGGTATCTGGGTAAATCAGCAGCTGTCTCAGCCAATCACATTTTATTGCTGGACAGGATCATATCACGACATCTTCCGGTAGATACCCGAAATCAGCTTTGTGCGTTGTGAGGCCAGCGGAGCAAAAAAAAAAAACTTTTAATATGCTGAGCAATGTTTGATACATTTTGGAAAGTTGTTTTGGTTGCTTTATAGGTTTCTTAGAATATTTAACTCGTCACGTCTGTGCTGCTCTCCTGGGTTGCTAGAAACAGTTGTGTTGCCCTGGCTTGGCGTATAAAATGTGTGCCTCCCCCCAAAGCAATTCAAGGCCCGTCCGTCAGTCCGTGTCTGGCGCCGGGTCTGCTCCACTCTGTATTGATTTTTGGTGGCTTAATTAAAAAAACTCGATAATGCAAAATTACACATCGTCAAAACAACATTCACGAAGACATCGCAGACGATACATATCGCCCACCCCTAGCGAGAACACATCCGAAAATTCGGTCTGCAACTGGGCAACCTCCGTGAGTTGGGTCGGGGAGAGGTGGTCTCCACAGGGGACTGGAGAGGTAAGCGATGTCAATGTTCCCTTTTGAACCTCTGGCCCCAGCTCTGCCTTCTCCGGAACCAATGACACCAATGCCATGGAGACCTCCTCATTCCAAAGTTTGAGCAGGTTGAGGTGGTAAATTTGTAGCACCCTACCCCTGTCCATTTGCCTCACCTCATAGTTGACATCCCTGACTCGCCGTGTGACCTCAAAGGGTCCTTGCCACTTGGCGATCAATTTGGAGCTCAAGGTGGGCAACAGCACGAGTACTTTATGTCCCGGTGCAAACTCCCTAAGGTGCGTACCCCTGTCGTACAGGCGGATTTGCCATTCTTGGGCCTGCCGCAAATTCTCCTGGGTAAGGTGTGTGAGTGTGTGGAGTTTTATGCGCAGGTCGATAACGTATTGAATTTCATTTTTGCTCTTTGAAGGTCCCTCCTCCCAATTTTCCCATAGTACATCTAGGATCCCACGCAGCTTACGCCCATATAATAATTAGAATGGGGAGAACCCCATGGAGGCTTGTGGGACCTCTCGCACTGCGAATAACAGGGGTTTGAGCCATTTATCCTAATTGCGTGCATCCTCATGTACAAACTTTTTAATTATGTTCTTGAGGGTGCGATTGAACCGTTCGACTAAACCGTCCATTTGTGGGTGATAAACGCTGGTGCGGATCGGCTTAATTCCCAGTAACCCATACAGTTCGTGCAGTGTGCGTGACATAAACGTAGTGCCTTGATCAGTCAGAATCTCTTTGGGGATTCCAACTTGGGAGATGATGTGGAAGAGTGCTTCAGCAATACTACGTGCTAAGATATTGCGAAGAGGCACTGCTTCCAGGCATCGCGTTGCATAGTCTACCAGAACTAAAATAAAGCGATACCCTTGTGTTGACAGATCTAATGGCCTGACGAGATCCATCCCAATTCTTTCGAAAGGGGTCTCGATTAATGGCAGAGGGCGCAAAGGTGCTTTTGGAATGGCCGCTGGATTTACTAACTGGCATTCGCGGCACGCCGTACACCACCTACGGACATCGCCGCGAATCCCTGGCCAATAGAACCGGGCCATTATTCGGGCTAGTGTCTTATCCTGCCCCAAGTGTCCAGCCATCGGATTAAAGTGAGCCGCCTGGAATACCAATTCCCGGCAGCTCTTTGGGATCAAAAGTTGTGTGATCGGCTCCTTAGTCTGAGTGTCCTGTGTCACTCGATATAATCTATCTTTCATAATGGAAAAATAGGGGAAGGACGGGGTGGCGTTTGGCTGGAGTGTTTGACCATCGATTACTCTCACTTGGTCAAACGCATGCCACAGAGTCTCGTCTCGCAACTGCTCTAATGGGAAATCTGCGAGGGATTCCCCGAGAGAGGGAGGAGGAGCTGCCTGCTGCTCCTCACTCTGACGCGATGATGACGTAGACGGCTCTGTGACAGCTGCTCCCACCAATGCCACACCAGGACTTCCCCCTGCTGAACTATGGCAGGCCCCACTCTTCACTAAATGAGTCATTAATTCCCGAAATCCCGGCCAATCAGTCACCAAAATTATCGAGTGGGTAAGGTGAGGATTAACTGCCGCCTTTACACTAAATTTCTCCCCTCAAAATAGAATGTGGACCGACACTAAAGGGTAGTTGTGAACATCCCCATGCACACACAACACCTTTACCAATTGTGCTCTCCCCAGTGCCTCGTCTTGCACCAGGCTTTGGTGGATTGAGGTCTGATTACAGCCGGAGTCCATCAAAAGCCTGATACGTATCCCCTTGGATACTCAGCGGTATGCGATATGCTCCGGCCCGATTGAGGGCGGTCCCTGGCGCATTGGGGATCCGGACCACCGTGCCAACCTCCATTACTGAGCACTAATGCTGAAGGTGCCCTGGCTCCCCGCAGCGCCAGCAAACTGGCCCGAGCTCTCTCTCTGCACTGGCGTTCTGGGGCTCACTCACCTGAGGTGGGGGGGAGACAGACATGAAAGTGGGAAATGGGAGGGGACCGTGGGTGCGGCGGGCTGACTGGGGTGGAGCCGGCCCCCGCCTCTGCGGTGGGGGAACGGGGCGAGGACAAGGAACAGAAGGGGAGGGGGCGAGAGAGAGAGAGGAGAGGGGAGAAGAGGAGATATGCTGTCCTGCCATCAGAACAGCTGCCAAATGGTCCTCCACCAGCTCGATGGCCTGATCCAGCGACACCGAGCGATGGCACTGGACCCACTCCGCGGTCCCTTCGGGGAGTCGGCCGATGAACTGCTCCAGTACCACCAGATCGATGATTCCCTCAGCATCATGGTTGTCAGCCCTCAGCCACCGCCGGCAGGTGTCCCGGAGTTGCTGGCCAAACGTGAATGGCCAGCCGAACTCTAGGCACAGAGCACGGAAGCGCTGGTGTTGTTGTTCTGGGGTGCGCCCCACACGCTGGAGGACGGCCCGGCACAGGTCTGCGTAGACCAGCCGGCTGCGCCTCGCCCATTAGCAGGGGGAGGAGGCACGCCACGCGCTGTTCCACCGGCCAACCCCAGGCCTCTGCTGCTTGCTCAAAGAGCGCGAGGAAGGCTTCGGGGTTGTTGTGCGGGCCCATCTTCATTAGGGTGAGGTGGGGAGGGCCCGCGGCAGTGGAGGTGGTGGACCCTGCTGACATGAGGAGGTGCCGGAATGCCTGACGATCTTCCTGTTGTGCCAGCACCAGGGCCTCGAACCTTTGCTCTTGCTCCTTTCGGAGGGCGACCAGTGCCTGGTGCTGGCTCTGTTGGGCCATGGCGAGGGCGTGGATCAGGTCCGCGAAGGGGGAGGACTCCATAGGACTGTTCTCCTCTGTGCTCTGATTCCTGGGTTTCGGCACCACTGTAGGACTTCAAGCGGGTGGGTGGAGCACAGAAGTACAGCAGGCCAGAACTGAGTTTCCAAAACTCTTATTTTTGCACTTTTCAGTGTCTTACAATCTCCCAGCCACACAGACACACACACACACACATTAGTCGTCTGGTTGGGGAGAAAGCTCCCTTCCTCTGCTCTCTCTCTCCTTTTATAGGGCACGGTCACTGGGAAGACACACAAACACAGGTTAACTGACATCAGGTGCAGTGATTCTGCCACTTACCTTCCCTGACTCCACCCTCCGTTCACAGACCGACACTTGACCATGCCCCCGCTGCCACATATTGTCATTGTTGGAAAATACCTTTAAACTAATACTTTGTTGAAGCACCTTTTGATTTAATTATAGCATTCAGTCTTTTTGGGTACACACCTGCCATCAATTAAAATGACTCTGATTAACCCCAAATAAAGTTCAGACATTTACTCAGTTGTATCCTCCAGCAAAAGACATGGTTCACAGAGAGCTTACAAAGCATCAAAGGGATCTCACTGTTGAAAAGTATCAGTCAGGAGAAGGGTACAAAAAAAATTTCCATGGCATTAGATATACCATGGAGCACAGTGAAGACAGTCATCAAGACATGGAGAAAATATGGGACAACAGTGACATTACCGAGAACTGGACGTCCCTCCAAAATTGATGAAAAGACAAGATGAAAACTGGTCAGGGAGTCTGCCAAGAGGCCTACAGCAACACTGAAGGAGCTGCAGGAATTTCTGAATTTTATGTACTACATGTGACAACAATCTCCTGTATTCTCCTTGTGTCTGGACTATGAGGTAGGGTCAAAGAAAAACATTCAGGCCCGGCGAAATTTTGCAAAAAAATACATCAACTCTCCCAAAAGCATGTGGGAAAATGTGTTATGGTCTGATGAAACCAAGGTTGAGCTTTTTGGCCACAATTCCAATACGTATGTTTGGTGCAAAAACAACACTGCGCATCACCAAAAGAACACCATACCCACGGTGAAGCATGATGGTGGCAGCATCATGTTTTGGGGTTGTTTGTCTTTAGCTGGAACAGGGGCTTTAGTCAAGGTGGAGGGAATTATGAACAGTTCTAAATACCACTCAATTTTGGCCCCAAACCTTCAGGTGTCTGCTAGAAAGCTGAAAATGAAGAGGAATATTATCTTTCAGCATGACAATGACCCCCCAAATGTTTTGGAATGGCCCAGCCAGAGCCCAGACCTAAATCCAATTGAAAATTTGTGGGGTGACCTGAAGAGGGCTGTGCACAAGAGATGCCCTTGCAATCTGACAGATTTGGAGCGCTTTTGCAAGGAATAGTGGGCAAATATTGCCAGGTCTATATGTGGCAGGCTGATAGACTCCCACCCAAAAAGACTGAATATTGTAATTAAATCAAAAGGTGCTTCAACAAAGTATTAGTTTAAGGGTGTGGACACCTATGCAACCAGCTTATTGTACATTTTTTATTTTTTATGTTTTTCCCCCTAACAGATTTATTTGTTTTTTAATTGAATGGTACAGGTTATAGGTCACATTAAAGGTGGGAAAGGTTTGGAAATTATTTATTGTGGTCTCATTTTTTTACATCAGAAAAACCTATCATTATAACGGGGGTGGGGTTACATTTTATATATATATATATATATATATATTTGAAATCGGGCGGCACGGTGGTGTAGTGGTTAGCGCTGTCGCCTCACAGCAAGAAGGTCCTGGGTTCGAGCCCCGGGGCCGGCGAGGGCCTTTCTGTGTGGAGTTTGCATGTTCTCCCCGTGTCCGCGTGGGTTTCCTCCGGGTGCTCCGGTTTCCCCCACAGTCCAAAGACATGCAGGTTAGGTTAACTGGTGACTCTAAATTGACCGTAGGTGTGAATGTGAGTGTGAATGGTTGTCTGTGTCTATGTGTCAGCCCTGTGATGACCTGGCGACTTGTCCAGGGTGTACCCCGCCTTTCGCCCGTAGTCAGCTGGGATAGGCTCCAGCTTGCCTGCGACCCTGTAGAAGGATAAAGCGGCTAGAGATAATGAGATGAGATGAGATATTTGAAATCCTTTTGCAATAAATAAAATTAGACCAGAATTAAATTCCTAGCATATAAAAAATTAAATGCATTTAGAAAGAGATTTTATATATATATGTGGCAGCAGGGGCGTGGTCAAGCATCGGTCTGTGACTGGAGGGCGAAGTCAGGGAAGGTAAGTGGCAGAATCACTACACCTGTCGTTAATTAATGTGTTTGCGTGTCTTCCCAGTGACCGCGCCCTATTTAAGGAGAGAGAGCGAGAGCAGAGAGAGCTCTCTCCCCACCCAGACGACTGATGTGTGTGCGTGTGTCTGAGTGTATGAAAAAGCAAATATATAAGCTAAAAAGCTAAATAAAAAGAGTTTTGTGAACTCAGTTCTGGCCTGCCGTCCTTCTGTGCTCCACCCACCTATACGAACTGTTACAGTGGTGCTGAAACCCAGGAATGAGCACAGAAGAGAACAGCCCCATGGAGTCCTCCCCCTTTGCAGACCTGATCCACGCCCTCACCACGGCCCAACAGAGCCAGCACCAGGCGCTGCTCGCCCTCCAAAAGGAGCAAGAACAATGGTTTGAGGCCCTGGTGCTGGCGCAACAGGAAGATCGTTGGGCATTCCGGCACCTCCTCGCATCAGCGGGGTCTACCAACTCTCCCACCGTGGGCCCGTCCCCCCCCACCCTAACAAAGATGGGCCCGCAGGACGACCCCAAGGCATTCATCATGCTCTTTGAGCAAGTCGCGGAGACCTCGGGGTGGCCGATGGATCAGCACGTGGCGTGCCTCCTCCCCCTGCTAACGGGAGAGGCGCAGCTGGCCGCGCTACAGCTCCCCGCCGACCGCCGGCTGGCCTACACGGACCTTCGCCGGGCCGTCCTCCAGCGTGTGGGGCGCACCCCCGAGCAGCAGGGTCAGCGCTTCTGCGCTTTGCACTTGGAGGAAGTCGGCCGGCGGTTCGCATTTGGCCAGCAACTCCGGGACGCCTGCTGGCAGTGGTTGAGGGCAGACAACTGCGATGCCAAGGGACTCATCGACCAGGTGGTACTGGAACAGTTCATCGCACGTTTACCAGCAGGAACCGCAGAGTGGGTCCAGTGCCACCGCCCGGCATCGCTGGATCAGGCAATCGAGCTGGCAGAGGACCATTTGGCAGCTGTCCCAATGGCAGGACAGCAGACAACCTCTTCTCTTCTCTTCTCTCTCTCTCTCCTCCTCCTGTGTCACCTCCTTGCCCCATTCCCCCACCGCGGAGACG
This sequence comes from Neoarius graeffei, assembly GCF_027579695.1. Taxonomy (NCBI): domain Eukaryota; kingdom Metazoa; phylum Chordata; class Actinopteri; order Siluriformes; family Ariidae; genus Neoarius; species Neoarius graeffei. Next base: position 35,378,408 of record NC_083576.1, on the reverse strand, counting down.
GGGGCCGGCACCACCCCAGCCGGCCCGCCGCACCCCGGTGCCCTTCCATTTCTCCCTTCTGTGTCTGTCTCTCCCCCCCTCAGGTGAGTGAGCCCCAGAGCACCAGTGCAGAGACGAAGCCCAGGCCGGTTTGCTGGCGCTGCGGGGAGCCGGGCCACCTCCAACAGCAGTGCTCGGTAATGGAGGTGGGCGCGGTGGTTCGGATCCCTGACGCGCCAGGACCCGCCCCCGATTGGGCCGGAGCGTATCGCATACCAGTGAGTATCCAAGGGGATACATATCAGGCGTTGGTGGATTCTGGCTGTAATCAGACCTCAATCCACCAAAGCCTGGTGCAAAACGAGGCATTGGGGGGAGCACAATTGGTGAAGGTGTTGTGTGTGCACGGGGATATTCACAACTACCCTTTAGTGTCGGTCCACATTCTTTTTCGAGGGAAAAATTTATAGTGAAGGCGGCGGTTAATCCTCGCCTTACCCACTCTATAATTTTGGGGACTGATTGGCCGGGATTTCGGGATTTAATGACACACTTAGTGAAGAGTGGGGCCTGCCATTTAACAGGGGGAGGTCCTGGTGTGGCATTGGTGGGAGCAGCTGTCACAGAGCCGTCTACGTCATCATCGCGTCAGAGTGAGGAGCAGCAGGCAGCTCCTCCTCCCTCTCTTGGGGAATCCCTCGCAGATTTCCCATTAGAGCAGTTGCGAGACGAGACTCTGTGGCATGCGTTTGACCAAGTGAGAGTAATTGATGGTCAAACGCTCCAGCCGAACGCCACCCCGTCCTTCCCCTACTTCGCGATTATGAAGGATAGATTATACCGAGTGACGCAGGACACTCAAACTAAAGAGCGAGTCACGCAGCTTTTAATTCCGAAGAGCCGCCGGGAATTGGTATTCCAGGCGGCTCACTTTAATCCCATGGCTGGACACTTAGGGCAGGATAAGACACTAGCCCGAATAATGGCCCGATTCTATTGGCCGGGGATTCGCGGCGATGTTCGTAGGTGGTGTACGGCATGCCGCGAATGCCAGTTAGTAAATCCAGTGGCCATTCCAAAAGCGCCTTTGTGTCCTCTACCGTTAATCAAGACCCCGTTCAAAAGAATTGGGATGGATCTCATCGGGCCATTAGATCGGTCAACACGAGGGTACCGCTTTATATTAGTTCTGGTGGACTATGCAACGCGATACCCGGAAGCCATGCCTCTTCGTAATATCTCAGCACGCAGTATTGCGGAGGCACTCCTCCACGTCATCTCCCGAGTTGGAATCTCAAAAGAGATTCTGACTGATCAAGGCACCTTGTTTATATCACGAACACTGAACGAACTGTATGGGTTATTAGGTATTAAGCCGATCCGCACCAGTGTGTATCACCCACAAATGGATGGTTTAGTTGAACGGTTTAATTGCACCCTCAAGAACATAATAAAAAAATTTGTAAGTGAGGACGCACGTAACTGGGATAAATGACTCGAACCCTTGTTATTTGCAGTGCGAGAGGTCCCCCAAGCCTTGACGGGGTTCTCCCCATTTGAATTATTATATGGGCATAAGCTGCATGGCATTTTAGATGTGCTGCGAGAAAATTGGGTGGAGGGACCTTCACCAAGTAAAAACGAAATTCAATATGTTATTGACCTGCGCACAAAACTCCACACACTCACACACCTAACCCAGGAGAATTTGCAGCAGGCCCAAGAATGGCAAACCCGCCTGTACGACAAGGGTATGCGCCTTAGAGAGTTCGCACCGGGAGATAAAGTACTCATACTGTTGCCCACATCGAGCTCTAAATTAGTTGCTAAGTGGCAAGGACCCTTTGAGGTCACACAGCGAGTCGGGGACGTCGACTATGAGGTGAGGCAAACGGACAGGGGTGGGGCGCTACAGATTTACCACCTCAATCTGCTCAAACTCTGGAACGAGGAGGTCCCCGTGGCATTGGTGTCAGTGGTTCCGGAGAAGGCGGAGCTGGGGCTGGAGGTTCAAAAAGGAACAGTAGCATCACGTACCTCTCCGGTCCCCTGTGGAGACCACCTCTCCCCGACCCAACTCGCGGAGGTTGCCCAGTTGCAGACCGAGTTTTCGGACGTGTTTTCGCCCCTGCCCGGCCGCACCAACCTCATAGAGCACCACGTTGAGACACCCCCGGGGGTGGTAGTGCGTAGCTGCCCTTACAGGTTACCCGAGCACAAGAAAAAGGTAGTTCGGGAAGAACTCGAGGCCGTGCTCGAAATGGGCATCGTCGAGGAGTCCCACAGTGACTGGAGCAGCCCGGTGGTCTTGGTACCCAAGGCCGACGGGTTGGTCTGGTTCTGTACAAACTATAGAAAAGTCAACGCGGTGTCTAAATTCGACGTGTACCCAATGCCTTGTATTGATGAGTTGCTCGATCGGCTCGGCACGGCTCATTTTTACTTGACACTGGATTTAACAAAGGGTTATTGGCAGATCCCCTTGACTCCATTATCCCGAGAAAAAAACGGCCTTTTCCACACTGTTTGGCTTACACCAATTTGTCACACTTCCTTTTGGGCTGTTTGGGGCACCCGCTACATTTCAGCGGCTGATGGATAGGGTCCTCCGCCCTCACGCTACCTATGCGGCCACCTACCTCGACGACATTATTATCTATAGCAATGACTGGCCGAGGCACCTCGAACATCTGAGGGCCATCCTTAAGTCGCTGATGTTAGGACTAGGACTGTTTTGGCCTCTAGAGGCCGCTGTTATTTCCTTTTCATGTCGTGTTTATTTTGGCCTCTAGAGGCCGCCACTGTTCCTGTGTTTTGTGTTTGTGTTAATTGCCTAATTATCTTCACCTGTGTCCTTAATTAGTTTGTCTATTTATACCCCTGAGTTCAGTCCTCTTGTCACGGAGTCTTTGTGCTGTTATGTTTATCTCCAGTTTCCTTTGTACTGTGTTTTTTGATCTTCTTAGCTTTTGTATTTTTGCACTTTGCTTTTCTTTTGGATTATACTCTTTGGTTTTTTTTTTTTTTTGTCTTTTGTTTTGCCCTGTATATAGTGTATATAGTTTAAATAAACCTTTTTGATTCTTTTTCTACTTCCGCCTCACGCCTCTGCATTTGAGTCATCCCCCTGGTGGCCTAGTGGGGGTTTGCTGGATCATCACACCAACGAACCAGGTTCGAATCCCAGCAAAACCCTAACAGAAAGACTCCGTCATGACCGACTCAGCAGAGGCTGCTTCAACTGTCTACCCGGCCAACCTTCAGGGAATTATGGCAGCTTTGACACGCTTCGGAGCGACCATGGACGCTCATGGACGTACGCTCACCAGCCAACGTGAGGCCCTCGCTCGCCACGAGGAACTGCTTCAGCAAATTGGGAAAACCCTGGCACAGCTGACATCTCTGCCTGCATCTCCTGCTCCTGATCCAGTTCCTGCTCCTGATCCAGCTCCCACTCCTGCTCCAGTGCCTCCTGCAATGCTGCCTTCTTCACCTCGTGAACCCAGCCTTCCTGCACCACAGAGGTATGACGGCAAGCACAGTGAGTGCCGAGAGTTCCTTACCCAGTGTCAACTCACCTTTGAGCTTCAGCCTACCACCTACACTACGGATCGCCGCAAGATTGCCTTTGTGATCACCTTATTAGCTGGTAAGGCGCGAGCCTGGGCTACTGCTATCTGGCAAAGACAGGGACCTGAGTGCTTTGATTTCCAGCTGTTTTCTGAAGAGATGCTTCGGGTCTTCGATCAGGCAGACATCAGTACTGACGCAGCCCGAAAGCTCATGTCCATCCGGCAAGGAGGAAGCGTCGCAGATTACGCCATCTCGTTCCGAACACTCGCAGCAGTAAGTGGATGGAACGAGACTGCCCTGGTGTCAGCCTTCCACCATGGTCTGTCTGACCCCATCAAGGACGGTCTGGCCTCTATTGGATGCCCAAGTGACCTCGAAACCCTCATCTCACATGCTATTCGTCTGGACAACAGGATGAGAGAACGCCACCAAGCCTTGAGCCCCCCCAGCCTCCCTACCTCTACCTGGAGACCGTCTACCTCCTTCAGTGACTGTCCAGAACCCATGCAAGTGGGTCGTACTCGCCTCTCCGCATCTGAGAGGGAGCGCAGAAGGAGGGACAAGTGCTGCATCTACTGTGGCAAGCCTGGTCACTTCCGAGCATCATGTCCCGAACTCTTGGGAAAAGGACCGCCCCGTCCAGCCGAGGGAGGGTTGTGACGGGGCCTACCCTCTCTCCCGGACTCCCTGGCCAAGGAATCTACATCCCGGTCTCCATCTCCTGGGGTGAGTCTGTCCACTCTTGTCAAGCTTTGATAGACTCAGGGGCGGCTGGGAACTTTATGGATATTCACTTCGCCCAAAGCATCAATATACCTACTGCACCTCTTGAAGTCCCTCTGTCTGTGTCTGCCCTCGATGGCCAAGCGTTAGGTGATGGAAGAGTCACCCAAGTTACTTCTCCAGTCTTCCTCCAGTCTCAAGGTCACAAGGAAGAAATATCCCTGCACCTGATTCCTTCACCTGAGTTCCCAGTTATTCTAGGCCTTCCTTGGCTTACTCGCCACAACCCTCGCATAGACTGGGTAACAAGCCAGGTTGTGGAATGGGGCCCTGCATGCCATGCCTCTTGTCTGCTCTCTAGCTCTCCTGTGTCTCCTGCCGAGCCCCCTGATCTCACCGAGTTATCTCAAGTTCCCACAGAGTACTGGGATCTCAAGGAGGTATTCAGCAAGAGCAGGGCCGCCGTTCTTCCTCCGCACCGGGCCTACGACTGTGCCATCGACTTGCTCCCTGGGACTACCCCTCCTCGTGGCAGACTGTTTTCACTCTCTCAGCCAGAACGCAAGGCCATGGAGGAATACCTCAAAGATGCCCTGGTCTCTGGGTTTATTCGACCCTCCACTTCACCTGCTGGAGCCGGCTTCTTCTTTGTCGGCAAGAAGGATGGGGGGCTCCGACCATGTATTGATTACAGGGGCCTGAATAAGATCACTGTGCGCAACCGATATCCCCTTCCGCTGATGTCCACAGCTTTCGACCTGCTCCAAGGCGCCACCGTCTTCACCAAGTTGGACCTACGGAACGCATACCACCTCATCCGTATCCGACAGGGAGACGAGTGGAAGACTGCCTTTAACACCCCGTCTGGGCACTACGAATACCAGGTGATGCCCTTCGGACTCACCAACGCACCAGCTGTTTTTCAGGCCCTAATCAACGACGTCTTAAGGGACATGATTAACCTATACGTTTTTGTCTACCTCGACGACATCCTTATCTTTTCCAAGACCGTGCAGGAGCACCGCCACCATGTCCGCCAGGTTCTCCAGAGGCTGCTACAGAACAATCTGTTCGCCAAGGCCCAGAAATGCGAATTTCATGTTCCCGAGGTCTCCTTTCTGGGATTTATTGTACGGACAGGCCAACTCCAAATGGACCCTGCCAAGACCCTGGCCGTCCGGGATTGGCCTACTCCCAAGTCTGTTAAGGAGGTTCAGCGGTTCTTAGGATTCGCTAACTTCTACCGCAAGTTCATCAGGAACTTCAGTTCTGTGGCAGCACCCATGTCAGACCTCACCAAAGGGACAGGTGGATCTTATGGCTGGTCTCCTCAGGCAGAAAAGGCGTTCAAAGACCTCAAGGACCGCTTCTGCACGGCACCCATTCTGGTTCTCCCGGACACCTCCCAACCATTCATCGTGGAGGTGGACGCCTCGGACAGTGGTGTCGGCGCGGTGCTCTCTCAACGTTCGGAAGGAAAGCTGCACCCCTGCGCTTACTTCTCCCACCGCCTGAGTCCTGCTGAGTCCCGGTACGATGTGGGGGATCGAGAACTGCTAGCGGTCAAACTGGCCCTTGAGGAGTGGAGGCACTGGCTGGAGGGAGCACAACATCCATTCCTGGTTTGGACTGACCACAAGAACCTGGAGTACCTCCAGCAAGCCAAGAGACTGAACCCTCGACAGGCTAGGTGGGCCCTGTTTTTCAGTCGGTTTGACTTCACCCTCTCATACCGCCCCGGCTCCAAGAACACCAAACCTGACGCACTGTCCAGACTGTTCTCTGCCACTAACAGGGAGAATGAAGTCGGGCCTATTATCCCTGTGTCCCGGATTGTGGCCCCTGTCCGCTGGGGTATTGAGGAGGCTGTCCGACGAGCCCAACGCCAGGACCCCGGTCCTGGGACGGGGCCACCAGGCCTCTTGTACGTCCCACATCAAGCCCGGGCCAAGGTTCTCCAGTGGGGTCACTCTTCCCCTCTCACCGCCCACCCGGGAGCTCGGAGGACCCTGGACTTCCTGAAAAGACGCTTCTGGTGGCCTAACATGGAGAAGGAAGTAAGGTCATTTGTCCTGTCCTGTGAGGTTTGCACCAGAACCAAGAACCCACGACAGCGTCCCCAGGGTCTCCTGCATCCTCTGACCATTCCCCGGCGTCCCTGGTCCCACGTGGCAGTCGACTTTATCACGGGTCTCCCTGAGTCACAAGGTAACACGGTCATTTTGGTCTTAGTTGACAGATTCTCCAAGGCCTGCCGCTTCATACCACTGTGCAAACTCCCCTCTGCTCTTGAAACTGCGAAACTTTTGTTTAATCATGTCTTCCGAGTCTTTGGTCTTCCACAGGACATCGTCTCAGACCGAGGGCCCCAGTTCTCCTCCCGAGTGTGGCACGGGTTCTGCAAGGTCATCGGAGCCACTGCCAGCCTCTCCTCTGGGTTTCACCCACAGTCCAATGGTCAGACGGAGAGGCTCAACCAGGACCTGGAAACCACCCTGCGAGGCCTGGCTATGGATAACCCGACATCGTGGAGCACCTGGCTGCCATGGGCGGAGTACGCCCACAACACCCTGCAGTCATCGGCCACCAAGCTGTCGCCATTCCAGTGCCAATTCGGGTTCCAGCCACCTCTGTTCCCGGACCAGGAGGAGGACGCGGGGGTGCCCTCGGTCAACCAATATGTGAGACGGTGTCGCAAGACCTGGAGCAAGGTCAGGAAGACCCTCATACAGACCTCCAGAACCAACCAGACTCAGGCCAACCGCCATAGAAGACCTGCACATGCTTTCCGCCCTGGGCAGCGTGTTTGGCTGTCCACTAAGGACCTTCCACTGCGGGTGGAGAACCGCAAGCTTGCTCCTCGCTACATTGGCCCCTTCAAGGTGGTGCGCAGGGTGAACCCTGTCTCCTACCGGCTCCAGTTGCCCCGGACTCTGAGGATCAACCCCACTTTCCATGTTTCCCTGTTACGGCCCGTACTGACGTCTACGTATGCCCCTGCCCCTAGGAACCCCCCACCCCCCCGCATCTTCCAGGGGCAGACTGTGTTCACTGTGAATCGCCTGCTTGACTCCCGCCGGGTCCGCGGCGGGTTGCAATATCTGGTGGACTGGGAGGGCTATGGTCCTGAGGAGCGCTGCTGGGTTCCTGCTCGGGATGTCCTTGATAAAGAACTATGTCGGGACTTCCATTCGGCCCATCCGGATCGCCCTGGGAACGTCAGGAGACGCTCCTAGAGGGGGGGGTCCTGTTAGGACTAGGACTGTTTTGGCCTCTAGAGGCCGCTGTTATTTCCTTTTCATGTCGTGTTTATTTTGGCCTCTAGAGGCCGCCACTGTTCCTGTGTTTTGTGTTTGTGTTAATTGCCTAATTATCTTCACCTGTGTCCTTAATTAGTTTGTCTATTTATACCCCTGAGTTCAGTCCTCTTGTCACGGAGTCTTTGTGCTGTTATGTTTATCTCCAGTTTCCTTTGTACTGTGTTTTTTGATCTTCTTAGCTTTTGTATTTTTGCACTTTGCTTTTCTTTTGGATTATACTCTTTGGTTTTTTTTTTTTTTTGTCTTTTGTTTTGCCCTGTATATAGTGTATATAGTTTAAATAAACCTTTTTGATTCTTTTTCTACTTCCGCCTCACGCCTCTGCATTTGAGTCATCCCCCTGGTGGCCTAGTGGGGGTTTGCTGGATCATCACACCAACGAACCAGGTTCGAATCCCAGCAAAACCCTAACAGCTGAGGCGAGTGGGTCTCACAGCCAACCCGAAGAAGTGTGCGATTGGGCGGGTGGAAGTACGGTATCTGGGCTTCCACTTGGGCAACGGGCAGGTGCGTCCCCAAATTAATAAGACAGCAGCAATTGCGGCCTGCCCGAGGCCCAAGACCAAAAAGGGGTTGAGACAGTTCCTGGGGCTGGCTGGCTATTATCGTAGGTTTATACCTAATTATTCAGACGTCACCAGCCTGCTGACTGATCTGACTAAAAAGGGGGCACCAGATCCGGTCCAGTGGACGGAGCAATGCCAACGGGCTTTTTCTAAGGTAAAGGCTGCACTGTGTGGGGGGCCACTTTTACACTCCCCTGACTTTTCTCTCCCCTTTATGTTACAGACGGATGCATCGGACAGAGGGCTGGGGGCAGGGCCGTAACCAGGATTTTTTAAATACCGAGGTCAAACATTGCGATACATCTTATTTGCCAAAAAAAAGTCCTAATATGGTGACTTTTCAAACATTTTGGAAACGAGTCAAAATCACAAGCCCAACAAGGAGATGAACATGTTTATTTTAACAATTTCAAAACTGCACGATCACAACAATATGCAGCATCCTCAGATGGAGAGTACCGTAGCCAGGGGTGGTTTTTTCCCCACTCAGCACTATATCTCAGAAGCCTTTTCCCAAATTGACGCTGGGGGTATTTATACTGGTCCCTACTCCATCTACCCTGAAGAATGTTCTTTTTCTCCTCATCTGTGTAGGAACTTTTGTTTTTATAGCTTGCCGGATCATGGATGGACAAACTTGTACTTGGAGTTTCTTGATCTTCACCTGTTATTTCCCTATCTTTATCTCCTGATTCTGTTATCTCTTCCTCTCATGATTCAGTTCTTCCCTTTTCTTCCTCTACTGGCTCTGTTCTTCCCTTTTCTTCCTCTACTGGCTCTGTTCTTCCCTTCTCTTCCTCTCCTGGCTCTCTCTCTTCAACTCGCTGATCCTCACCCTCTCCAGTGTCCTCTATTTGATTTTAAAACATTATTATTATTATTATCATCATTATTACTACTATTATTATTATTGGTGATCGGAGGAGGAGCTGTGAACGCGGCTGGGCTGTTCATGATTGACAGAAAGCAGTCAGAGGTGGTACATCATGTTGTAAATAAAATGTGAACATAAGTTTGCTACCCGTTTTCATTTCCGTTCGAAAATACAACCAATGATCAAAACAATAGTGTCTTGGGTTCACGTTAGCCTATAGTCTGGTAAGTTAGCAAAATAGCTCAAGTCTCGTCAGTACCCAATAACTTCATAAACAACAGGTCACGACTGTCCAGCCTTTTCTGATCTGAAACGCACCAAATCAAATCGAGACGAGAGACAGAATAAGAGTTTGTGCCGCCTGGAAAACGAAAATCCTATCTATAAGTGGCTTCGACTGTTGTTGCTTGAAATGCTAATTAAAATTGCACTGTTAATGATCATAAGCATTCCGGCACATAACTGTCAGTGACTGGCAAAATTAACTCACCTTCTTCCCTCTTTCTTTTTCTCTCACTTGTTGACTTTCCAGAGCTGAGTTTGGTTTGTTTTAGTGTAGTAGACTTCTTCATCTTATGTCAATTTTCAGATTCCACGACTAATTGACAAACTGACTGGCTGCGGAGTCGGACCTTGATGAGAACACTTCTCAACTCTTGTATATCCCGTGGTGCTTAGCTGACTAATATGAAATGTTTCCAATGTCGGATATTTCAGCTTCGTTTAAAAATGATTGTGGACTTTATTTTTAGACAAACAAATGAGAACAGGGGGATGCAAGCTGAATTTAGAATTTTCCACCGATCAAAGTCAGAACGATTTTCATCATGTATTAATTTCACATTTCTGAGTGAAAAAAAAAAATACCGTGGGAAAAAAATGCCGAGGACATGACCTCGGTGTCCTCAATGGTAGTTACGGCCCTGGCTGGGGGCCGTTTTGTCCCAGGAAGTGGAGGATCGCCCAATACTGTATATCAGTCGTAAGCTGTCGGTGCGTGAGGGGCGCTAGAGCACGATTGAGAAGGAGTGCCTGGTGATTAAGTGGGTGGTCCTCGCCCTCCATTATTACCTGCTGGGATGCACCCTCTGTTCGGACCACGCCCCCCTCCAGTGGCTCCACCGCATGAAGGATGCCAACTCGCAGATCACCCGTTGGTATCTGGCACTCCAACCCTTTAGCTTCAAGGTGATCCACAGGCCGGGGGCGCAGATGGTCGTGGCGGACTTCCTCTCCCGTCAAGGGGGGGGAGTCGGTTGCAGGCCGGACGGCCGCCCGGCCTGAGTCGGGTGGTGAGGGTATGTGGCAGCGGGGGCATGGTCAAGCATCGGTCTGTGACTGGAGGGCAGAATCACTACACCTGTCGTTAATTAATGTGTTTGTGTGTCTTCCCAGTGACCGCGCCCTATTTAAGGAGAGAGAGCGAGAGCAGAGGGAGCTCTCTCCCCACCCAGATGACTGATGTGTGTGCATGTGTCTGAGTGTATGAAAGAGAAAATATATAAGCTGAAAAGCTAAATAAAAAGAGTTTTGTGAACTCAGTTCTGGCCTGCCGTCCTTCTGTGCTCCACCCACCTATACGAACTGTTACAATATATATAATCTCTTTCTAAATGCATTTAATTTTTTATATGCTAGGAATTTAATTCTGGTTTAATTTTATTTATTGCAAAAGGATTTCAAATACTCTATAAGCATTCCATTCTGTTATGAATCAGAAAAAAATTATGCAAGTCACAGCACTTTTATTTTTAAAGTACTTCATCTACTTCAACAATGTTATACAAAGATCAATACATAACAGTTGTAAAAGTCACTTAATTCCACAGGGTGTCGATAATGGTGGACACCAGTGAAAGTGATCACTATTATGGACACCTCACGTGACATTTCAAACACACGTTTAGATACAAAATGGGGACTATCAAATGAAAAACTAAGAAACAAAGTAGATTTTGACAAGGATATCATGAAATATCTGTGAAGTTGATAAGTGAAAACATTTCCACGATCTTTCCACCATGCTTAGCTGTGATGATAACATTTGGGTTTTCCTCAACTTGCTGATTGTGCTAAAAAAATTCCATCTCAGGTAACGAGCTGTGTCATCAGACGACAAGATCAGAATGGGGCTTCTGGTTGATTAATTAACCAATAATAACTGTTGTAACTGAAACTCACCTTTGTAAAATTGTTTTTTATTGGTAAATCTGAAAAGGTGTCGATAACTGTAGCCTCCGCTCTACTATTTCATTAGTTTCTGAGGAGAAAACCTGCAATCATTACAAGAGAGAAAACAATACCCCACTTATCCTACCTTGTCTGATCTGAGGGTAAGAAATAATATTGATTGAATTGGGCTGAAGTAATAATTTTTATTGACTGTGACATTAACAAATGCAGTTTTGTGTGGACCTGGTGACTTCTTGAGAAAAACTGTAGCTTGTGTACAGTATCATACTTAATGTATTCATTTAATAAGGTGTGTTTGCCTAAGTGCCCCCTAGATGGCAGTATTACAGCTCAAATGACACCCTGTTGAATTTCAAGTAGTTTGGGGGATTTTGGTGCTCTGCAAGCCAGTGATTTCTATATAAACTGGGTAAGTTCCTTTCTGATTCATGGCGACATTTTTGGTGCAGCCAATGAGCATTTTTTTTAATTATTTTTTAAGTAATGGTGTTGTGAATTATATTTGACATTTTCACAGTGATGGCGGACCGTGGAGCCTCTCAATAGTTCCAGGAAGTTAGCAGCTGTCAGGAATGATGGTGGAGGCAGATGGAAATGCAGAAAAGTTTTTATTAAAAACCATGCAGTCAAACAATCAAAATCAGTCGGCAAAATAGGTAACAGTAGACAGGCAAGGGTTGAGTGAGGCACAGACAAAAGGTGAAGTCCAAAACAGAATTGAAGCCGAGAGCCAGTATGACAAGATGAACATACGGCTTGGTAAGGGTCACTGTGACCTCAATACTTTGCGCAGTGTGTGTGTTTGTGTGTCTCTTTTTATGCGCATGCTGATTACATTTCAAATTAGTAACATGTGTGTGCAATGATCAATTGTCCCAAAGGCGCACGAGCTCCAGCAGGTGAAGGCATGACAGCAGCAACACAGTAGTCATCAGTGGCGGCTGGTTACTATGGGGCGCTGGGGTGCCACCCCATTTCCAATGATCCTGATGAGAAAGACAAATTGATATTGAACATAAATTAATGAAGAAAAAGTATTTATTAAGTCAAAATTGTTTACTTATCCTACTTCACCCTGTATCCATCTAATTATTTTAACCCATTTATAAACTGTATTTATTTAAATTTGATGTGAACACCTACACTTCCTGTATACTTATGCCCACTGGGGTGCTGGCCAAACAAGTGGACCCATGGAGAAAAAAATTCTGTTATTTATTTACAGAAACATCCTTTCATATGGCATACACTGGAAGAAAAATAAAAGAGAGCCAATAAAGGCCCCCCCCCCCCCCTTTTTTGGTACCAGCCACCACTGGTAGTAGTGGATTCTGCCCCATTAAGTTAATATATTTAGTGAACGTTAACAGGTAACGGATTAGGCTAATAAAGATTTTGACCTTTTGCCATGATGTAAGATTTAATTTTTGACATTAGATTCCATTACTAGGTTCACTGTCCTGCTTTTCACTTCATGTAAGAATAAACATTTCTTTATTCTCTGATTCCTATTCCTTGGTTCGAGTTTCAGTTATTATTATTATTATTATTATTTTGAGTATTTAAAATGATATAATTTCAACAAAAAACATTCACTAGTGGTGTATAGATACATCTGTAGATATGCTGGGACACATCAGTGATGTTTCCTGAGATCAGGTGTTTTGGGTCATTCAACATCAGACACCCTCACTCAGATGACCCAGCCAGGGATGATCAGACCCCAGCTTGTGTCCCAGCAGCATTGACTCATGTTTCGGACCTTTTTATCCAGATCCACCTAGAGGTCCTCTCTGCAGCCTCTTTGGTGGATTTGATGGCTCTCCTGTTTGCAGCTCCTGTGATGCTGAACAGGGTGTAGGTCTTGCATAGGGAGCAGGCAACAAAGCCTCGACATCCCACTTCTATGGGCTCACAGTGAGCTTTCCAGCCACTCCTTTGGCACTGCTCTACCAGCTCATGGTACTTGAGCTGCTTGCACTCATTGGCCTCTTCCATGCAGTCCTTCCAGGGATTGTCAACTCAACTCAGAGGAACTGCTTAGAAGAAACCAATGCTAACACCATGTCTGGCCTCAAGGAGGTTGGTGTCACATGGTCTAGGAACTTAAGCTGCCTGCCAAGATCAACTTGCAGCTACCAGTCTGATGCTGATGAGAGCAGGCTGGCTCATGTTATAGGCCGTGGTTATGGCTTCTCTCCAGCTCTCACAAAGGAGCTTTTCCTCTGACTATGGGTGTGCTTGTTGTTGCTCACTGCTCTGGATATGGCCTCAGTCACTGAATTCTGCTCATATTGCCAGTGGTAGCACCTTAGGATGTACTTCAGTGTACCCTTTCCAGGGCAGTGAGAATATGTTGGTAACCAGGGTTCCCCCTGGGTTCCAAAATATATTCTATATTTTTTCCTTGAAAAATTAAGTCCAATAAGTATTCTTACATTTTTTCTTAGTTTGTATTTTTTCTTAGTTACTGACTTATCAAAGTGGATTTAATGCAGGTTTATACTAACCAAACTGGCACAATTCAAATATTTGTACAGATACAGGCCTCTCCATTACATATAAAATTTGGGTTCCACTCAAGCCTCAAATAAGAAAGACTTCATTTGGGGCACCCTTTGCACCATCAAGCTAAAATAAATCTCTTTAGTTTGAGCTTACTTAAGATTATTTTTGTATGGAATTATTCAAAAGAGGTATTAGGACTCCTTTACTCTTTACTTCAACAGAGGACTTGATTTACAATTGAACAGAGTCGAGAAGAATCTTGGAACAACCAACAGTGAAGGAATCTGAATTTTCCATCGATTTATGAACCGAACACAGAATGACACTGTTTTTCATCATACTTTAGTTAACCCATGGGTGTTTCTATTCTAGCTATTGAAAAGACCAGGGGCTAAGTCAGATTTTCCTGGGGCTTGTATTTTTTGAAGGGAGATTGGCATCGATATGTTGGCAAGCTTATATCTAACTTTACAAGAAAGATCACCCACACACACTTAAAGGTTATGTCATCTTTATGACTGATTTTTGCACTGCTCTTTTTAAATGTATGTAGTTTAACTAAATTTCTGTCTCCTTATTATTAAATTATCATCAATACTCAATGTTTCAGGAAAGTGAGGCATGTGCAAACTGATTTAAATATCACTAGCAAAATTTATCAGATGAATACATTATATCATTTCTCACTCACATATCTCTCCTTTAAGACCATAAAAACCCAAATATATATATCAGTGGCAGCTGGTAGTCTTTCAAACAGGGGAGGCTGGTCGGTTACGATATTTCCAGATTTTAAAAGAAAAAACATCAATTTTGCCCATACTCTTGCCTCTGATCTGGCTGATTGTTGGCAGGGTCACAAACTGTGAAATAACAGGTTCTTTTGGCCCATTAGCCTACTGTCCAATATACATGATGGTGGTGTTGTTTTTTTTTTTATATTTTAACATTTTATATTTTAAAATTGTGGCATGTTGTTTAAAAATTGACCTCAGCTGTGTTTTTGTTTAAAAATGTTTTCCAAATTGTAGCGGTGTTTAATTCATATCCAGAAAAACATATATTGCAATATAATATACTCAGCATAAACATTTTAAATAGATTCTATATTTTTGGTCCATCCATGACATATTACTAAAGTAGCCTATTTACTGTTATTGATGTGGGTCACTTGCTGTTAGCCAATTCACTTTCTCGTACCAGGAGAGCTGAAAGGAACGAGTATTATTCCCTACCTTTTTCACCAAGTCAATTTGAGGCGTTGGTCTACCCTGCTCTTTAATTTTAATTTTTTCCTTGAAAGGAAGACTGGCAAATGGCTTCACCAAAATTAAATCAGCAATGCTTGGCATCCGTGCGCAGCTTTCTTGCTAGCTGACTAGCCCCCTCAAGTTCAAGTTCAGTCACTCAAATAAACGAAATTTCTGGAACTAAGATAGCAAACTTGACAACACTATATTTACACTTTATTTACAATGAAAATATATACAAACTAAAAAAGCTGGTAGAAACCGTATGTAATGAATGAAATCGAAATGTAAGCTGATCTCTTACAATACACCACAGCACTTGCGAATCCACATGGGACTGAACTGATGTTGCCAGATACTGCTGACGTTATCCAGCCCAAAATATGTTCAAAACCCGCCAAAATGCACTTAAAACCGCCCAATCTGGCAACACTGTACCGCTGCCTGTCTATAGTTGAAACGAGCTGTCAATCAAAGAAAATATCCGGCCGCTTTCACCAATCACCAGTCTCCTCGCGGAAACTGCCATGTCCCTCCCATGTGAGGCTGGGAGTCCGTGGGCGGGCATTTTCGCAGTATTTGTCCAATAACCGTCTTGCATTTTGAGATTGACAAGCACATAGCTCCCAATCCACTGAGGCTGGGCTGCATTGCACTGTCATGAGGGGGAAAAACTCACGCGCACATTAGGCAAACTGGGGAAAGTTATAACGGAATGATTTCGCACTGTAGTTGGGTTGAGTACATATATTTCTATGATTCTGTATCTGAAATAGCAATGTTATAAGGTCGGCTATAACATAAGCCTAGCGCAATTCATCCTACACGATGTTCGTCATTTTTAGAGGAGGCTGAGCCTCCCTCGTTGTCTTAGAGCAATCGCCTGTGAGATAGATTTTTTTTTTTTTTATATATATATATATATATATATATATATATATATATATATATATATATATATATATATATATATATGCACATGCGGCACAGTGGTGTAGTGGTTAGCACTGTCGCCTCACAGCAAGAAGGTCCTGGGTTCGACCCCAGTGGCCGACGAGGGCCTTTCTGTGTGGAGTTTGAATGTTCTCCCCATGTCTGTATGGGTTTCCTCCAGGTGCTCTGGTTTCCCCCAAATACATGCAGGTTAGGGTGATTGGTGGCTCTAAAATTGACTGTAGGTGTGAATGGTTATTTGTCTTTATGTGTCAACCCTGTGATGACCTGGCAACTTGTCCAGGGTGTACCCTGCCTCTCACCCATAGTCAGCTGTGATAGGCTCCAGCTTGCCTGCGACCCTACACAGGATAAGCGGCTACAGATAATGGGTGGATTATATATGTATAATATTCAATATCCCAGATAACATCCAAGTAAGTTGTTTTCTATTAATTGCTTACTTTTTTGAGGGCAAAAATACCCAGGGGATATAGCCCTGTGTGATGGGGCCTAAAAATGCCACTGCATTAGCCACAGGAGCTCAACATGCCGTGCCACCCGAAACATGGAGCCCTTCAGTCACTTGCCAGCTGACAGCACTTTCACTTTGGTGTTGTTTTTTTTTTTAAACAGACCCCTGTATTACTGACACTGATGTGCCCAGGGACAGTAGAGGCTCTGAGTGTGCCTTCCCTGTGCCTGTTTTGGCCCTTAAATCATCTTCAGTGCTCTGCAGATGTAACAGCTGATCTTTCTCTCCAGGGTCTCGACTATAGACATTGTCCTCTCATACACCAACAGAATCAGAGGAATTGGGGCAAGATGCCGTGTTGGTATATCCATGCCTTGAACCTGCTAGTTAAACCAGACTTGTCTATTGTGGACAGCCAAGCTTCTTGATGGTTGACTGGATAGATTCTGTGTCCCTAAGGCTACATTTAAAGATCTTGTATTGGCTCATGACTGGTTTCTCAGTGATGGGGGAGGCCATGACCTAATGGTTAGAGAAGCAGCTTTGGGACCAAAAGGTCACTGGTTTGAGTCCCTGGACCAGCAGAAATGGCTGAAGTGCCCTTGAGCAAGGCACCTAACCACCGACTCCTCTCCAGGCTGCTCTGGGTGTGTTGTATGTCGCTCTGGATGAATGTCTGCTAAATGCCTGTAATGTGATTTAATGATAGATGGTATAGAAATGCCATCCACAAAGGTCACCACTTCTCCTCTCTTCAGGACCATAGACCTGGATTTCATTGGTTTAATGCTCATTCTTGCCCAGGAGCTGAGCTTTACCAGGCCCTGAAGGATCTGCTGCCAGGCACTGATGTAGTGGTGACTGTCAGGTCATCTGTATAGGCTCTGATGGGGGGGCTGCTGGATACCAGACTTGGACATGGGGCCTCTGCGCTCTGTCTCAGCTGCCTTGACCACCATATTCATGGCAAGAATGAAGAGAATAACTGAGAGTGTACAGCCAGTTATGATCCCTTTCTCAAGCCAGTGCCAGTCAGATGTTGAGCTCCCAGAAGTGACTAAGCCTGAAGTTCCCGTAGTAGTTCAGGATGACGTCCTTGATGGTTTTGGTTATGTGGTTGTAATGTTTCCCTGATAGTGGTGGATGATGAAGAACAGGCAGGCAGGATCAGGTTTACTTTTTTGGTTTTATTTAACTACAACTCAACCAAAACAAACTTTTCCATGGACTTTAAAATGTTGCATGCTGATGCACGGGCATGATTTCAGCCAGGGGCAGACCAACCACTTTCTGCTCCTCTCTCTCTTTTATATCTTCTGCTTGTCACTGCACACAAACACAGCACATTAATTCACCACAAGTGCTTCCACTTTGCTATTCGCCTTCCCTGGCTTCACTCTCCATTCACAAACTGGCCCTTGACCACGGCCCCACCGCCACATACTTCCACCATCTGACTCAGGCCAGGGAGCCATCCGACCTGCAGCTGACTCCCCCCACCAGGAGAGGTAGTCTTCCACCACCATCTGTGCCCCTGGCCTGTGGACCACCTCAAACTTAAAAGGTTGCAGAGCCAGATACCAACAGGTGATCTGGGCATCCTTCATGTGGTGGAGCCACTGGAGTGGGGCGCGATCTGAGCAGGTAATGATGGAGGGTAAGGACCGCCCATTTGATGGCCAAGCACTCCTTCTTAATGGTGCTGTACTTCATCTCCCACATGGAGAACTCGCGGCTGATGCACAGCAAGGGGCACTCCTCTCCTTCCACTGTTAGGGACAAAATGGCCTCCAGCCCTCTGTCTGACATGTCAGTCTGCAAAACAAAAGGGAGAGAGAAGTCAGGGGAGTACAGAGGGCTACCGCGTGACGTCACCGTACCGCGAGATTTTGTTAGGGCGCCATATTGGAAGACCTCAAGTACATACATACATACGTACTCAGTGCAGATTAAATGAAATTTATTTTTAATTTACTACTTATCTGTTTTTATTTATATATCTTTGAATTATTTGGACATGGGGAAAACTATATTTAAAATCCAAAGAGGGTTGGAGGGAGGAAAATTAAAACAAAAGAAAGAAATGAAATATATAACATAAATGTGATAAAATTTAAGGATGTTTTTATTCAGTAAACATTTAAAAAAATGTTCTACAACACTCTAGCCTAGTGACTTACCAGTAACAAAATGGTCTGAACATATTCTGTACTGTTGTAGATTTGAAGTATTCAGATCTGCTCTGCATAAAGCAGCTAAATACTCTCTCTGTCTCCTGGCAGAAAGCTCCTTGCTTTGCTCCCCTTGTGTCTCAATCACAGCTGGTATTCTGTAGAAAGACTTCTTTTCACCTTTCCCATCAGCTTTGTTAGAACACCCTAACACAGCACAAAAGTTTACCATTGTAGGTTGTTTGATGAACCAAGTGCATGAAATTCTAACGAAAACACCCTAGTCATTAGACACACTAAATGTGTCAGTGGCTGGCTGTAATAAACGCAGCCAAGGGACAAAACCATCAATCAGAGTCAGTTTCTCAACATATCGCTTCCTTTCAGCAGGCTTCAGGGTTTTGAAATAATCTGCCATGTCCACAGATCATGCACAGACTTATCCATTATATCCACAGTTTTTTGCCAAGTCTCACACAGGTTTCTTTCAAGTCTACTGTTGGGCCAATAAATCATAAATAAAACAGCTCAGATTTGTTTAAGTCGTTTGCCACTCCACTTTATTCTCGTGGGTTCACATACCGCTGCCGTTATTTCCCCCTAATCACGAGTTTGTTGGTCTTCCAATATGGCGCAGGGCTTGTTTACTTCCAGTTTCGGGTGACATCAGTGCAAGGGGTCTATAAAGGGGAGTGTGTGATGTCACAAACCAGATGGCTGCTTGAGAGAGTGACTCCTTGTCTTTTGACCATTTTTACATACTTAAATTAAACCATTGTCCCCTATGGTTCACTAAATTAGTTTGTAATACCGCCATGACCCATAATCAACACAGAGGAAGACAGGCGAAACCACAGGAGGAAGAAAAGTCCAAGTATTTCGAAGATGACAACAGAGCTCCTCCAGTGGAATTAGCCTCGACTGATGCTAACAATGTTCCACCCAGCGAACAGACTCCCGATAGTGACATTAACGTCACCATTATCACTGAACTTCGAAAATTTCGACAAGAGGTTAACGAAACACTTGACAAGCTCTCCGAACAAATGACGAGTTTAGACCAGACTGTTTGAGGGCTAGGGGGCCGAGTTTCAGAGGCAGAAGATCATGTGAGTACTCTGGAAGACAGGCACAACCGACATGCACAGCTGGTCTCCTTTCTCTTGCGAGGGAGGCTAGGTGCAAGGTGCAAGGCCTTGGAAAATGCGCAACGACGGGACAATCTGAGAATTTACGGGATTAAAGAAGGTTCTGAAGGTGATATAGTTAAGTGGATCGAAGAATTTTTCCATAAACTCCTGAAATTGCCAGCCGAGTTTGAGTTAGAAACTTGGTCATGAAACTATGGTCATGAGCTTTGGGTAATGACCGAAAGAACAAGATCACGGATACAAGCGGCTGAAATGAGTTTCCTTTGCAGGGTGGCTGGGCGATCCCTTAGAGATAGGGTGAGAAGCACAATCACTCGGGAGGAGCTTGGAGTAGAGCCGCTGCTCCTCCACATCGAGCGGAATCAGCTAAGGTGACTTGGGCATCTCTTTCGGATGCCTCCTGGATGCCTCCCTGGGGAGGTGTTCCAGGCATGTCCCCCCGGGAGGAGGCCCTGGGGAAGACCCAGGACATGCTGAAGGGACTATGGTGGTGTTTACATTAGACCGTATCTGTCTCATTTTCGTTGCGGATGCACTGTCCGTTCACATTAAAACGCCGGGAAACGGGAATCCGCCAGGGCCCACGTATTCAACCCAGTTCGTGTCTGATCCGGTGCTGTGTAAACATTGAGGATACGAGGAAATGCAGTGCTGAGCTCTAGCTGACGTCGTCATTGGACAACATCACTGTGACATCCACCTTCCTGATTCGCTGGCGTTGGGATCTCACACACAGCGGCTCAGTCCCAAATCACTGCTCGTGCGCTTCACTCGCGCGCTCTGTGAGCTGCTCAGGGCCGGAGTGCGCACCCTCCAGAGGGCACTCGCTGTTCAGGGCGGAGTGATTTGGAGCGCAGGAGGAAGCGCTGAGCCGCACTGACGTTTATTTACACATTTCAACCTCCTTCAGGTGCTTAAACTCAGTGAGAACATGAACATCACAGCCAGGTGTGTTTATCTGATGGAGAAGGTGTTCGCTTGCCATCCTTCCACTTGCAAGTGGTGAGTGACTTGCGCATGCCCGATATGCACTGGGATCATGTGATGTGCCGTCTAATTAGTCATGTGATTAGCGTATCCATGTATTGGCATTGCTGTGTGCACACGAATCGTGTATTGGCGTTGCTGTGTGTACGCGAATCGTTTTAAAAACGTTAATCTGATGATCCGCTGATACGGTCTAATGTAAACACCACCTAAGTCTCTTGGCTGGCCTGGGAACGCCTCGGTGTTCTTCCTGAGGAGCTGGCCGAGGTGTTTGGGAAGAGGGAAGTTTGGGCTTCCATGCTCAGACTACTGCCTCTGCGACCCGGCTTTGGATAAGCGGATGAAGATGAGATGAGATGAGTTTGAGTTAAGATTAGAATGTGCACATAGGTCCCTACAGCGAAAGCCCACTGATCCAGCTGCAAGCCCTAGGTCTTTTGTGCTAAAATTTAACAGTTTCAAGACCAAGCAGTTCATACTTCAGAAGGCATGGCAGGAGAAGAATTTGACATACAAAGGAGAGCTAATCACGATGAATCACGACTATTCACCCTCGTTACAGAGGAAAAGAAGGGAGTACGCAGACATCAAGCAACAACTGAAAGCCAAGCAGATCAAATTCCAGAGTCCATACTCCACAATGCTGAAGGTCTTCATGAATGGAGAAACTTTAATCTTCAACTCTGCATGGGAAGTGGCTGACAGCCTGCACCATCTGGGAATCAACACAGCGCTATCCAAAGAGGAACGTCTGGAGAAAGACCTGCATCACGTGGGATGGAATGTATCTGGCATGATGAGTAGCCATGCACAGGTCGATCGTAACCTACTTCAAGTCATGGAAGGATTTCTTGGCGGACTTGGTGAGACCGTTTTAAATAGAGTAAAGTGCTGTCATGATCCGCCCCGGACTTCCACTCCAGAGATTTACTATCTCCCAGTTCAGCGCAATCCGGGATGGGACTTCCATCTTGTTGGCATTCACTTCCTGGTCTGCTCTGCTGTGTATAAATAGGACATTCTCAGAAGGGGACTTTGCCAGAATGTCTTGTCTGTTTCTCATATCATCTCTGTGCCATTTTTTGCTTCCTGATTTTTGCTCTCTGTTTTGCCTCGTCTTAGCCACAGTTTTTTGTACTCACGTTTTTGTCATTTTTTCTTATTTTTTGCACTATGGTTATTCTGTCCTCAACGTGTGTATGCATCTATACACGAATTGACAGATAGCGAACAAACTTCCAAGAGAAAGTCAGAGGCTGGAGTAAAATTGAAATGTCTTTACTGTTGTCATCATTCTCTTGAACAGATTTCTTTGTAAAACTGAAATTATACAAAACAATAATTACTAAATGTAATTTAAGTAACATAATATATGCCCAACATGAAATGATTCAGGTAACAGCTACAATATTACAAATGTCACATTCCAGTGATGTGTTAATAGCTGTATATGGCTTGCAAATAATGTACACCAAATTCACCAGTTTACACAAACACAGGAGAAGTGCTTACATATATGCAACCGAAAACAATCAAATGACTATTAAACTGAGAAGCTGTATTTGCTCATAGCTTGTTAACATTAGTAGTCTCAGCATATACTGCATATAAACTGGGTATTCAAATGTAACACGCTAAAAATACACCATATAGCACTTATATGTTGTTATAGTTAGTTGTAAATTGCAAATGTACTCACAAGCGATGCTTTCCTGGACACAAATGAGGGATGGAAAGTAAGATAGCTGTGGCTGCACTCTGGTCACATGTAATTTGTCAACTACAGGGTTTCCCTCTTTGTTTTCCCTGGGCTATGACTTGACTGCATCACATGACTAAAACAACCAATGAAAAGAAACAGCTAGTAGAAATTAAGAAAGAGAGTGTGTTACCCATAAACAACCACCAGGTGGAGAAATACCCAACTAAATACAAAGTTATACAAAGCATGACAATGGTTGTTGTCTGAACTATTTTTCATGTTTTTTCATGTTAGCACTTTGTCTTTGTCTACCTCATTGTTGTCTTGGATTATTTTTGCTATTTTTGTTTGTTGACTCTTTTTTATGCCTCCGCCACTGTAAGGTGCAGGAGGCATCATGCTTTTGGGTTGTCCGTCTGTCCGTCCATGTGTCCGTGCATGCGTCCGTGCGCGCGTCCGTCCTGAAACCTCCGTCCGTGCATGCGTGCGTCTGTGCATGCGTCCTTCCAGAAACCTTGTGAATGCGATATCTCAAAGGCTAATGAAAGGAATTTCACCAAACTTTCACCATTTGTGCGCTTTGGGATAAACATAAACTGATTACATTTTGAGATCAAAAGGTCTAAGGTCAAGGTTACTGTGAGGTCAAATGTCTGTCCGAGAACATTGTGAACACAATATCTCCAAGGCAAATCAAAGGAATTTCACCAAACTTTCACCATTTGTGCATTTGGGGACAAAGATAAACTGATTAGATTTGGAGATCAAAAGGTCTAAGGTCAAGGTCACTGTGAGGTCAAATGTCTGTCCGAAAACCTTGTGAACACAATATCTCCAAGGCTAATACAAGTAATTTCACCAGGTCAAGATTACTGTGAGGTCAAATGTCCATCCCCAAATCACAACTTAATAAGATGTGTAGTCTACCAGGCGGAGGCATCCCCATCGACGCTGTTGGCATCGAGTTCTATCTAGTTTTTGGACTTTAATTAAATCATATTTTATTCATTAGATTTTCTGGTTTGTGTTCTGCTATTGGATCCTAACTCACCACATCTCGCCACCTTTAACAGTATGTTCTGGCCAACATGGATCCAGCAGAACTTAACCATTTGAGAATGGCTATGTGGCAGCAAGGAACCCTCCTCGGGACCCACCAACAGGAACGCAGGCAGATCACCCAGAACCTGGCCACCCTGTCTGACTCACTCAACCTCCTAGCCACACAACTCCAGCACTCCCAAGCTATGCCTACCCCTGCCCAGCCATCTCTTTCTTCACCTCCCGCCACCGCCGCTCTCCATGAACCAAGACTCCCTTCGCCTCAGCCCTACAGTGGAGAACCAGGTACCTGCAGACCTTTTTTTGTCACAGTGTTCGCTGCTCTTGGAGCTTCAACCTTTGGCTTTCCCCACAGAATGCTCCCGGGTAGCCTATACCATCACGCTCCTCACCGGCAAGGCCAGGGAATGGGGGACAGTGGTCTGGGACGCCGACGCGCCCTGTTGTTCCAGCTTCAAGGAATTCTCTGAGGAAATGAGGCGAACATTTGACTGCTTTCTGTCAGGCCAGGAGGCGGCAAGAGAGCTCATGGAGCTGCGGCAGGGGTCCGGATCTACGTTGGATTATGCCATCGAGTTCCGGATGTTGGCAGCGTCATGCAGTTGGAACGAGAGTGCCCTGGTCGACGCGTTCCTACATGGCTTATCCGACGCCATCAAGGATGAACTCATCTTGTGGGAACTGCTGGTGTACAAATCTCTAAATGGTACAGGGCCGAATTACCTCTCTGATATGTTGCAGCGGCCTAACCCAATCAGATCTACCAGATCGCAGCAGAAAAATTTACTGTTAAAACCTGTTGTTAAAACAAAGTGTGGTGAAGCAGCTTTTAGCTACTATGCAGTACAGCTATGGAACCAACTGCCAGAGGACATCAAAAATGCTCCTGCTGTTGGCAGCTTCAAATCTAGGTTAAAGACCAAGCTGTTTTCAGATGCTTTCTGCTAAATTATTAATATTGTCATCTCAACATGTTTTAAACTCTTTATTTTTACAGTCTCTGCATGTTTTAAATTTTACTTAACTTTTATTCTATTTTATTCTGCTGTTTTTTTAATTGAACTTTTATTTCATTTTATTATTTTATTTCTACTATTGTTTAATTCTTATTAATTTTCTTCCCCATTTATTTTATGTAATTTTATTTTTTATTGCTTACTGTTTTGCTTTTACTTCTGTAAAGCACATTGAACTGCCACTGTGTATGAAATGTGCTACATAAATAAACTTGCCTTGCCTTGCCGTCAGACCTTTCCAGCCTGATGGACCTGGCCAATTGTATTGACGTGTGGGTTCAACAACAGAGGAGAGAGAGGAGCCACTGCAACTTCAACCCCTCTCCACCACCCACCTCATCCGTCGAACCCATGCAGGTAGATCAGGTATGAGTGTCAGGGGAGGAACGACTGCGCTGACGGAGCACAGGGGCTTGTTTCAACTGTGGTCAGCAGGGACACATCTGCCGAGCCTGCCCACTAAAAGGACGAGCCCACCAGTGAATCGAGGGGCCCTGGTGGGCAATGCTCGGAACCAGTCCCCTGCCGACCAACCGTTGCTCCCCATTATCATCACTCTCAACAACCTGCATCACCATCTTCAGGCGCTCGTCGACTCAGGGGTGGACAGGAACCTGATCTGCTCCGCCACTGCCAAGGATCTCGGAATCCCATTACTCGCCCTCGAGGTCCCTCTTACCGTCCTGACACTCAATGGCACTGGCTTGACCACCATCACTCACTTCACCACTCTGCTTACCCTAAGGATTTCAGGCAATCACTCTGAAACTATACAACTTCACATCATGAACAACCCTCACATTCCCATTATTCTTGGATTACCCTGGTTGATGCAGCACAACCCCCACTTAAACTGGACTGACCACACCATCTTAGGCTGGAGTCCTTCCTGCCTGAACTCCACTCTGCCTCCTGCCAAACCACCTCAGCCCTCAGCCAGCGAGTTTCTCGACCTTTCTCATGTGCCTCCAGAATATCTGGACCTCAAGCCTGTCTTCAGTAAGACCCAAGCAGTGCCCTTCCCCCTCATAGGCCCTATGACTGTGGTATCGACCTCCTGCCAGGGACGGTGCCACCCAAGGGACGTCTCTACTCTCTTTCCCCCACTGAGAGACAAGCCATGGAGAAATACATCACTGAATCTCTGGCAGCTGGGATCATCTGCCCTTCCTCCTCCCCAGCAGGGGTGGGATTCTTCTTCGTGGAGAAGAAAGACAAGTCACTCTGCCCCTGCATTGACTATCGAGGTCTCAACGCCATCACAGTCAAGAACCGCTACCCACTACCGCTCATGACTACAGCCTTTGAACTACTCCAGGGAGCTGAGGTGTTCACTAAACTGGACTTACACAATGCCTATCACCTAGTCAGGATCAGGGGAGGGGACGAGTGGAAGACGGCCTTCAACACCATCACAGGCCACTATGAGTACCTAGTAGTCCCTTTCGGCCTGACTAATGCGCCTGCGGTATTCCAGGCGCTGGTTAATGATGTCTTGAGGGACTTTCTTAACACCTTTGTCTTTGTTTACCTGGACAATATCTTGATTTTCTCTTGCTCCCTGGAGGAACATCGGGGTCACATCCGGCAGGTTCTTCAATGCCTGCTGGAGAATAAGCTGTTTGTTAAGGCAGAGAAGAGCGAGTTCCACCAAAGCTCTGTCTCATTCCTGGGGTTCATCATTTCACCAGCCAAGATCCAGATGGACCCCCTCAAGCTGGAGGCAGTCGCTGACTGGCTCACCCCATCTTCAAGACAAGAGCTCCAGTGCTTCCTGGGGTTTGCCAACTTTTACAGGCATTTCATCTGCAACTTCAGCACAGTGGCCAGACCTCTCTCAGCTCTGACCTCGACCAAGACCAAGTTCAAGTGGGGGGAGGAAGCAGAGAAAGCCTTTTCCAGTCTCAAGCGCGGGTTTACCACAGCTCCCATTCTCACCATACACGATTCTACCAAGCAGTTTATCGTGGCGGTCGATGCCACTGAGTCAGGGGTTGGAGCCATCCTATCCCAGAGGGCCAATGACAACAAGGTCCACCCATGCTCCTTCTTCTCCCACCGGCTATCCGCAGCTGAACGGAACTACAACATCGGCGACTGAGAACTACTGGCTGTGAAACTAGCCTTGGAGGAGTGGAGGCACTGGCTTGAGGGGTCTGACCTCCCGTTCCTAGTCTGGACCGACCATAAAAACCTGGAGTACCTCAAGTCTGCCAAACGTCTCAACTCCCGTCAAGCCCGTTGGTCTCTCTTCTTCTCCTGATTCAACTTCATGCTCTTCTACCGCCCCGGCTCCAAGAACGGCAAACCTGACACCTTGTCCAGGATGTTCTCTTCCTACCAAGAGGAGTCCAAGCCACCTGAGACTATCCTTCCTCCATGCTGCCTGGTGGGAGCTGCTTTTCTAGAAGTTGAGACGCTCATGCAGAAGGCCCTGGAGCAGGACCCTGGTGAAGGTAACTCCAAGAATATTCCTCGTAACCATCTGTTTGTTCCCTGTCATGTGCAAACTCAGGTGCTGCAGTGGGGTCACGGTTCCAAGCTGGCCTGTCATCCGGGAGCCGCCTGAACCCTGGCTTTCATCCAGCAGCACTTTTAGTGGCAATCCATCAAGGAGGATGTCCAGGAGTTCGTGACAGTCTGCGACACATGCTCCCAGAACAAGACAGGCAATCGACCCCCTGCCGGCTTACTAAAACCCCTTCCTACTCCACATCGACCTTGGTCTCACATTGCCCTGGACTTCATCACCAGACTCCCCAACTCAGGTGGCAATACATGCATCCTCACTGTCATTGCCTGTTTTTCTAAGACCATCCATTTCATTCCTCTGCCCAAGCTCCTCTCAGCCAAAGAGACCACAGAACTACTTGTCCACCACGTTTTCCTCCTACATGGTCTGCCTACCGACATAGTTTCTGACCGGGGTCCTCAGTTCACTGCACAGTTCTGGAGAGCCTTCTGCAAACTCATCGGAGCCACCTGTAGTCTCTCCTCAGGCTTTCACCCACAGACCAATGGCCAGGCAGAACGGGCTAACCAGGCTTTGGAGGTTGCACTCAGGTGCATGGCATCCAGGGATGCCAGCTCTTGGAGCAAGTACCTATCTTGGATTGAATATGCACATAACACTCTCCCTTCCTCTGCCACAGGTCTCTCTCCATTCCAGTGCTCACTAGGGTACCAACCACTACTGTTCCCCAGCCAGGAGGAGGAGGTCACCATACCATCAGCCCAGGCCTTTATACACCATTGCAGGAGAATGTGGGCATTGGCCCGGAGAGACTCATTCTATCCGCACTCACATCCAAGAAGCAGGCCGACAAACGTCGCTCCAAGGCACCCACCTACTGAGTGGGTCAACGAGTTATGCTCTCCACACACCACCTGCCACTTTGGGCCATCTCTCGCAAGCTGGCACCCAGGTTCCTTGGACCCTTCCTCATCAAGAAGGTAATCAATCCTTGTTCCATTAGACTGGCATTACCACTCACCATGCGACGTGTTCACCCTAACTTTCATGTATCACAGCTTAAACTTCTGGTCTCATATCGTCTCTGTGCCATTTTCTGCTTCCTGATTTTTGCTCTCTGTTTTGCCTAGTCTTAGCCACAGTTTTTTGTACTCGCATTTTGTCATTTTTTCTTGTTTTTTGTACTATGGTTGTTGTCTGAATTATTTTTCATGTTTTTTCATATTAGCACTTTGTCTTTGTCTACCTTGTTGTTGTCTGGATTATTTTTGCTATTTTAGTTTGTTGACTCTTTTTTTTGGACTTTAAATCATATTTTATTCATTGGATTTTCTGGTTTGTGTTCTGCTATTGGATCCTAACTCACCACATCTCACCACCCTTAACAAGTGCAGTGTTGTCTTTTAAGTTACTGTAACTTGATTACCCTCCTTGTGTACAACGCACTGGCTATCGCGAACTAAGGGGACTTATTTTACTATTCCAGTATACAACACTGTTGTTATACAGGCTACCTACAATTTGCCTTGAATGGACAATGGGGCCTATTGTTGTTTTTGTTTATTTGTTTATTGATATGGGACGATGTCTAGGACGCCTCCCTGGGGAGGTGTTCCAGGCATGTCCCCCTGGGAGGAGGCCCCGGGGAAGACCCAGGACACGCTGGAGGGACTATGTCTCTCGGCTGGCCTGGGAACGCTTCGGTGTTCTTCCCGAGGAGCTGGCCGAGGTGTCTGGGGAAAGGGAAGTTTGGGCTTCCATGCTTAGACTGCTGCCTCTGCGACCCGGTCCCGGATAAAGTGGAAGAAGACGATACGAGACGAGATATGGGACGACTCTAGCCCGAACCTTATTATAGCATCTTATGATTATTAGCCTATTATCATTATTAGGCTATTA
Source organism: Neoarius graeffei (assembly GCF_027579695.1). Lineage (NCBI taxonomy): Eukaryota > Metazoa > Chordata > Actinopteri > Siluriformes > Ariidae > Neoarius > Neoarius graeffei. Next base: position 35,349,553 of record NC_083576.1, on the reverse strand, counting down.
TTATTATTATTATTTTTTTTCTCTTTATGACCATGTTCCATTCTTTCACACTTCTAATCAGAGTTCGGGCTGTTTAATTTTATTATGACTTAGGCCTATTTGCTGCCAAGAGCTATAGCCTAACACTTTTGAACATTTCATACTTTAAATAATATACTGTTTTAGTATGTGTATGGTCGTGGGACAGGGGTCATTTGCACCTCTTGATAGTGGTAAGAGTGGGAATTAGCTTCCCGCCCAGCAGAGAACATTTAAAGCTGAAGGCCCAGGTAGTGCTTAGGCTACCTGGAAATTCCTTTTCATTTGTTGATATGAAGAAATGTTACTCACTGTTGTCGTTGTTACTACCTCATGGTTCTTTGGGGTATTTGTTTATTTTTTTAAATGTTGACCCCCCCCCCCACACTTGCTCTACATTTATTTCTCAAGGAGCCCATTGAAATACAGTATCTCTGTGGTTTTGGTACTCTGTGATGGGGGTTAATTTAATTAGTTATAATGTAAACGGCCTTCATAGTCCTGTGAAGAAAAAGAAAATTCTCCACCAACTGAAACAAATTAACTGTGGAATAGCATTTCTGAAGGAAACACACCTTTCAGATGCTGAGCATGACACACTTAGTAGAACATGGGCTAAGAAAGTCTATTTCTCATCGCATGCATCAGGGAGGAAACGAGGGGAAGCAATACTGATTAATAGGAGCCTGAATTTCACTCATGTCTCCTACTTTGCAGACTCTGAGGGTAGATATATATTACTAAATGGAATAATTGATGGTATGCATATCTCCTTGTGCAATATTTATGCCCCTAATGAAGATGACCCAATATTCATAAGAAAGGTATTTTGTCTCATTTTAGACAAAAGCTCTGGGGTTCTCATTTCAGGTGGTGATATGAATTGTGTAATGTCTCAGCTTAAAGATAAAACCCCATTATCATCAACCAAGTCAGGAGTCAAGATGAGCAGAGCACTTAACCACTATTGTCAAGAAATGGGCTTGGTAGCTATCTGGTGATACAAACATCCAAAAGGCAAAGACTTTACATTTTATTCCAAGAGACAGTCATCTTATTCATGCATTGACCTGCTGTTTACACCTAGGGGGGAGATGCATAGAATTAGAGTGTAAAATACTTCCAATCACTCTCTCGGACCATTCCCCAGTACTTGTGGATTGGCATCTGGGTGAGAGAAACATATCAAACTTGGAGACTCAGTACATCCCTCCTTAATAACCCAGACTTTGTGCAGTTTGTCAAAACAGAGCTAGACGACTATTTGGAGCTAAACTTTTGCCAAGAGACCTCTCCATTTATATTATGGGATTGTGCAAAGGCATATTTAAGGGGTCATCTCATCTCATCATCTCTAGCCGCTTCATCCTGTTCTACAGGGTCGCAGGCAAGCTGGAGCCTATCCCAGCTGACTACGGGCGAAAGGTGGGGTACACCCTGGACAAGTCGCCAGGTCATCACAGGGCTGACACATAGACACAGACAACCATTCACACTCACATTCACACCTATGGTCAATTTAGAGTCACCAGTTAACCTAACCTGCATGTCTTTGGATTGTGGGGGAAACCCATGCGGACACGGGGAGAACATGCAAACTCCGCACAGAAAGGCCCTCGCTGGCCACGGGGCTCGAACCCGGACCTTCTTGCTGTGAGGCGCCAGCGCTAACCACTACACCACCGTGCCGTCCTATTTAAGGGGTCATGTTATAGCTTTTTGCAATGCCAAAAAGAAGAGAAAAGATTATGAACATAAAAAGGTTAGAAAGTAAAATTGAAGATCTTGAGCAACAACATAAGATTACACAATCTACAGAGATAGCCCAAATCAATATAACACAATTACCTGATGGTGCGAGAGAGGAGTTGGACAGGCCAATTGCCCCGAATGAACTGGAGGAGGTCATTAAAGATCTTAAAAATAATAAAACCCCTGGCCCTGATGGGTATGTAAACGAGTTTTATAAAATTTTCAAAGACATACGTACTATCTCCTCTGTTACGAAAAGCATATAACTGCCTATTAGAAAAAAGACGCTTGCTCCATCGTGGCGAGATGCCATTATAGTAGTCTTACATAAAGATGGGAAAGATTCCTCTGAATGCAATGCATATAGACCCATTTCTCTCCTCAATGGGGACCTGCACCTACTTTCATCTATGTTGTCCCATAGACTGAATGTTAAGAATTTATGATTTTAATATTTTAGCTTTTCATGCTTTAGCTTTTAGATCCTTTACTATTTTAAACTATGTCTGTTTAACTGGACCAAGAAGGCATTAATTCCTAATTCATGTGACCTTCTTCGCAGACTAGACAGTATCTTTGTTTAAAAATTCCATTACTGTCGTAAGAACATCTTAATCTGTGTTGTGCGTAAATGTTGATATCTGTCAGAACATCTGCTGATATGAAATGTGTAAGAACATTATGCTCATGATTGATCCAAGGTTTCACTCACACATACATATTGATGTAATTAAGATGTGACCTGCTCAGACCAAGGTTTCACTACAGTCTCTGAAGCATACAATGATGTCACACTCACTCACACACACATAGACACAGATATCAAACAATGATGTCACACTCACTCACACCCCCCCATATACACACACACACAGACATATAAAAGATCTCTGTACCCTTTTGTCTTTGGGGACTTGTGAATAAAGATTGTGAACTTTATGGGGTTCCTGTCTTTCTTCACGACTCACCCCCAGAGCTCTGGGTGACATGGGGGGACTGATCTTGAGATGGTAATTGCTCCGGCTGAGGGCAAGAGGTGAAGAAACCTAACAGTTTGGGGGCTCATCCAGGATGCCATCAATCAGGTAAGAGGTCTCTTTTGTTTTGGGGGACTTCCGCCTGGTTGGTAGTATCCGAAAACCCATTTATCCCCATGGAGAGTTGCCACGGGATGATTTGTGTATCCCCATGAAGAAGTTGCCATGGGAAGAATTAGTGCACACGCGTCTGTGTGAGTTACCACAGAATAATTTATCTCGAGATGGTCCTTTTGTGTCACCGTGGGGGGAAATTGTGTTAAGGTACTCAGAGCGGACCCTGAGGAAACCCCATGGGATTGGATGAATCGCTGTGGTTAGACAATTTGGCCGGCTGGACTGAATTCCAGCCTTAGTTTTTGACTTATCCTCGTGCAGGAACTTTTAATATCTCGCCTCGGCACATAGACAAATATACGAGAATGAGATTATGGTTATATGATTAAAGGCTATTTAGAATGGGTCAGAATGAAACCAATATGGGACGATTTTCACGGAATTAAAAAACTATATTCAGATTTAAGTAATCATTCATGCCCTGTCGATAGCGCTCCCAGCATTATTATTACCGTATATTTGGGACTATAAAACGCACTTAAAATTCTCAAAAATTGACAGTACGCCTTATAATCCAGCACGCCTTATGTATGATTACTTGTTGTGCTTACTGACCGATTTTATGTGGTACAATGAACTCAAAAATTTGTCGAAATGTGTAAGTACTACTTTGGTAAGCAACAAAGCCGCTCCGCTCAATGGATATTTGGAGCATTAGGGTCCTCGTAACAGGACCCCTGAGCAGTCTACAAGACTGCCTGACTGTAATGTCTATACATACTGTGCTTCAACATTATATTACAGTACATTTGTGTGTACGTAAAAGGACCCCCAAAATGGCACCTGTTAAGAGGCATGCTTACGAAGTGTGTTTCAAGCGGGTTGGAAGAGGAATGAATCAATAAGTGAGTGTATTTTTCTTACAATCTA